>NC_062538.1:10043247-10225747 GCF_022655615.1 Tachysurus fulvidraco | reverse complement strand
CGACCCCACAAAAAAAAAAGAATGGAAAAAAAAGCAAAGCTTTTTGCACTGAGAGCTGACAATACTTTTATGTGTGCGTTTGTACAACACTAAAACCACTAAGCCTCTAAGCATGAAGTAGATTATCTAACATTGATTAACTCATTACATTTATTTCCTTACACTGGCACCTGTCAAGGGATGGGAAATATCAGCAAGTAAACAGTCAGTTCATTGAGTTGTGTTGGAAGAAGGAAAAATGAGCAAATGTAATGATCTGAGTGACAACTTGTGATGGTTATACTGTATGACTAGAACAGAGCGTCTCCAAAACAGCAGGTACTGTGGTGTGTTCCCAGTTTGTGAAGGTTAGTACCTACCGAAAGTGTTCCAAGAAAGGACAATTGGTGATCTGGTAAGTGTGTAGAGTTTGCTGTGTATTTGGCTGTGTAGCTGCAGACTGGTCAGATTGCCCATGCTGTCTTCTGTCCACTGCTGAAAGTGCCTACAAGGGACATGTGAGCATCTGAATTGGAGTATGGAGCAACGGAAGAAGGTGGCCTGGTCTGATAAATCATGTTTTCTTTTACATCATGTGGAAAGCCATGTTTATGCATTGCTTAATTGCTTACCTGGTTAGAAGATGGAATCAGAATGCACTATGGGAAGAAGGCAAGCGGGCAAAGGCATTGTGATGCTCTGGGCAATGTTCTGCTGGAAAACATCGGTCCTGGCATTCATGTGGATGTTACACTGACACATAAAACCTACCTAAACATTGTTGCAGACCAAGTAAACCACCGCCAGTTGTCTCTTTCAGCAGGATAATGCTTCCTGACACAACTCAAACACTGTTCAAGAACGGTTTAAGGAACATGACAAAGAACATCAGAGCATCTGCATTGAGGATATGCTGAAGAAATTAATCTGGTCCAAGTCTGCTAACTGTTAGATCTCCTGCTTCGTCTTGGTGTCATATTCCACAGGACTCCTTCAGACACCTTCATGCCTCAATGAGTCAGGGTTTTTCTGGTGGCAGGTGAGGAACGTATAGAATATTAAGCATGTGGTTTTATATTGTACATATATTCAGTAACAAGATTTAACAACAGCAGAGAGACAGAACTCTTATAGTCTCTCTGAGATGACAAGTGAAAGATGAATTATTTATTATTTTATCCATTATTCACTGATTAATTGATAATGAGCAAATTAAACTTCTAAACCTAACCAAACTGATTCGTTATCCTTCATCTTGGTTGTTATTGTTTTTTTTTTTTTTAACTTGTCCCCTGAGCTGTGACCTGACTGGTCAAGTTATAAAAAAGCGCTTGACTTATTACAAAATCACTCATCGCTTTTGAGATAAACTGAAGTTTTGTACTTTTCAAAGCATTGTGGTCTGATGAATAAAACGCCAGAGGCAGCACTTTTAAAATCGGCTGCATTCCACACACCTTGTGGCCGCTTCCCACAGGATTGCATGTAAAAATATGCAGCAGAGGTTAAGGGGAAAAAAATCCAGCGAATGTGAACACACAGACTATCATGACTTCTCTTTGTAATGTTTGACTTCTCGGCTGGTTTCTGTAGGATGAGTGATTCAATAAGCTGCACACTGGGGCGCCACATACTGGGAAAAATCTGATGATTGTTAGTGCTGTTAGCATCCTCATCTGTTGTCCCTGTGTTCCACTGCTCTCTGCTGTTTCTGCGCACCTCAGTGAGTAAGAATAGGCAAAGAAAGCACAGAAGACTGTTTCTGCAAATCTGTAGTCACTTTCAGAGACCACAGGAGAAGAAAAACCTCTGAACACAAATCTGCATCACAAAAACACAATTCAAATTTGAAGACTTTAAACACAGCAAGCCCCAGGCTATAATTAGCACAATTAGCACAGCTAAACCCAAACCCTGTTTAATTGCTATGAAAAAAAAGATTGAATTACTCGATTAGCATGCTTCAAAGTTCTCATTCCACTGATGGTAGGAGATAATTGTTCAAATTAAACACTAAAACCCGGGCATTACATTTTATTATCTTACAAATGATTCCTAATAATTGTAATAATGGGCCTTACTTATTGTGGATTGCTGGTTTCAATTGAATTTATTTATAGATAAGTTGTTTGATTTGCATGTTGATTTCCACAAGACATGCGGTATTGATTCAGAAATATTTTCATATCTCATGTCTTTCTCGTAAATTTGTGAAAATTTACATATAAACTGATGCACCAATGTGAACCTCATCTGTTCATCTTTTTTGCAATTTTTTATATGGATTATGCTATAAAGTTAAATTGGCTTCACAGCATAATTTTAACTACGGTTTGACCACAAAAACACAAAAACTGTTACATGATGATAAATGAAGTTCATTTTGTTAATAAGTTACAGAATCTAGATTATTGTTTAAAGTGTATTACTTTATAGTAACAATGTAGAAAGTGAAAAACCCTTTTTACTACCACACTGGTGTTCCAGTTCACCAGCAGAAAAAAAATTGATTCTTCATGCTGTTGTCTGTCAGCTGCATCATGTACAAAGGCTCAGTCCATTGAGATATTTTCATTTGGCACAGGTTTTATGCCGGATGCCCTTCCAGATGCAGCCTTTCCATTTTATCCAGGTTTGGTCCGATACTTAGAATTAACCCGTCATTTAGCTCGATTGGTTCCCTGAACAGAAATCCAACCTGGACCGTAGCAGGGGTAGAGTGGGAACATGCCCATGGACCACTAGGGAGTAATTTCAGTATAAATATAAATATAAATTTATTGCCAAACCTGATATAAAATATCTCAGAACACTGTTGGCTTTCAGTGTGATACATTTTTACCTCTGTTGGGTGACTATATATATATATATATAAGAATATATAAGACTATATATATATATAAGACTATATATATAATATATATAAGACTATATATATATATATATATATATATATATATATCAAACACAGACATTCTATACAATTGTGTACTTCCATCTTTATAGCAGCTTTTCTTCATGTTATTGAATTTTATTGTGAACCAAAAAAATTAATAAATAATGCACACGTATAATTATCTACATTCATCTACATGTATACTTTTTCATTCTGAAAATTTTAGTCCCATTTGAAGTAAATAAATAATGAAATTAATAAAAAGGTCTTTTTAAAGAGAACCCCCAGGATTTCAATTCACTCAAGTCACCATGAGCTGTAGAGAGAACAGTAACAATTTAATCACATTTTAAGCTGTGCATTTAAAACCACAAGCCCTTTGTGTTCTTCTTCCCTGTGCTGCTTTTGCTGACATGGTTAAGTGCCTGTTCATGCTTGCGTAAAAGTGTGTGGGCTTTAGTCCAAAATATCAATACATGGCCGAGATCATTTAATGTGCTCTGAAAGGTTTGCTCGGTCCCGTGGTGAGCCGAGAGAAGGCTTTAAAAATGATAGGTATGAAGAGGCTAAAAGAAATAAAGAAATAAAATATTCCAACCCCGACCTCTTTTAGTGGATGCCACAGAGAGAGAAAGAGAGGAGGTGAAGATCGATGGATTTAGAGAGAAAGTGCAAAATCGGCTTCTGTAAAAAGCTGAACTTTACACCCACATCAAGCACCAGAGTCTGATAAAGCTAAAATATACAGGCATCCATCTATTGCTCTGCTGAAGTAAAAGATGGAAAATTACAGTATAAATTCTATCGTTAGTCCAAAAAGCATCAGAGCAAAGAGCAGGTTTAAAACTATATGCCACAGAAGAGAAATTAAACAGCAAAGTTCACTTTTAAAAGGTTAAAAGAGCTCTGAAAATCTAAACTGCACTTAGCCGGCTTGTTCCTTATGCTTTTAAAAGAATGAAGCTTTCTGAATTGAAACTGTGGAGCTTCCCAATAGGAGTGTATTGTGAAGTGGCTGTCTGTGTCTGAACCTGGTTAGAATATATCTACAGTATACTGCATTCAGATTTAATGTCATAGTGAGTCGGGTTAAAACTCTTTAATTTATTTATTTTATTTTTTTTTATGATATGACCTATCAAATTATTTGGATGTATTTCTCCAATAAATCACAAAACTATTACAAATAAATGAATGTTTAATGTAAATGCATCACACAGAATTATGCAGCACTGTCATATTTATTCCAGTGTTAAAGTTCATGTTAATGTTTTCATGCATCATTTTATTTCCTGCACCACTTACACTAGACAGGGTCGCGAGGAACCTGAAGTCTATACCAGAAGACTCAGAGCACAACTGAATACACCCTCACACACTACAGACAATTTACAGAAGCCAGTCAGCCTTCAACACAGGGGCAGGAACTGAACCTAAAACCCTGCTGGGGAAGTAGTAACTCTGTGGTTATGTTTGTGTTAATGTTCATGTTAAAGTGTGTGTTTACTAACAGGTTAAAGTGTGTGTTAATGCTAAATTTTGTATTAATGTTAAGGTTTGTGTTGATGTTAAAGTTTGTGTTAATATTAAAGTTTGTGTTAATATTAAAGTTTGTGTTAATGTTAATTTTAAAGTTTGTTTAATGATAAAGTTTGTGTTAATGTTTAGGTTTGTGTTAATGTTAAAGTTTGTGTTAATATTAAAGTTTGTGTTAATGTTAAAGTATGTGTTAATGTTAAAGTTTGTTTTAATGTTAAAGTTTGTTTTAATGTTAATGTTAAAGTTTGTTTTAATGTTAATGTTAAAGTTTGTGTTATTGTTAAAGTTTGTGTTAATGTTAAAGTTTGTGCTAATGTTAAAGTTTGTGTTAATGTTAAAGTTTGTGTTAATGTTAAAGTTTGTGTTATTGTTAAAGTTTGTGTTAATGTTAAAGTTTGTTTTAATGTTAAAGTTTGTGTTAATGTTAAAGTTTGTGTTAATGTTAAAGTTTATGTTAGTGTTAAAGTTTGTGCTAATATTAAAGTTTGTTTTAATGTTAAAGTTTGTGTTAATGTTAAAGTTTGTGCTAATGTTAAAGATAAAGTTCATGTTCATTTTTACATTAACATTCATGCTAAAATTGCGTTCACTGTTGACACACAAAAGAGAGCCACAATATAAAAAAATACTGCATCAGGAATCATGGGAAGAGCCACACCTTTACAATACACTACAGCATAGAGTTGAAGGCAGACATGTGGTGTGAAGAGTAATGAAAGTGAGAGCAGCACCCTAGCAGCCCGTTTGTTGATGTGTAGCATTCACCTGAGCACAATATCCAGGAAGGTGAACCCAATCAGAGCTCTAAGGAGTGGACTTGGCGAGATGTGTGGATAAGGGAGCTAATTTAATTAATGAGGCCAATGCCTCACTTTTCATTATCGTCCTTGTTAAACGTACCGGGCCGTGACAACACGGCAAATGGGAAATGAGATTAACGCTGTCGGAGTCATAGTCCTCGGCAGACTAAGCTAATCTCTAACGAAGCATTTAGTTTCTGTCTGTCGTATTGAAAACAAAGACACACACACACACGTTTGTACACCTGCAGTCTCTTGGCTTGACTCTGTATATGCTAAAATAATGAGCAGGTTATTAGCTGGAGCTTTTGTCAGGTCGGAGGTGAGTGTAATATCTGGCCATAGAGCTGAGCTTTAGAAACTTTAGAAGCTTTAGTGAGTGATTGAGTGAGTAAGTGAGTGAGTGAGTGGGTGAGTGAGTGAAGTGAAGTGAGTGAGTGAGTGAGTGAGTGAGTGAGTGAGTGAGTGAGTGAGTGAGTGAGTGAGTGAGTGAGTGAGTGAGTGAGTGAGTGAGTGAGTGAGTGGGTAATTGAAGTGAAGTGAGTGAGTGAGTGAGTGAGTGAGTGAGTGAGTGAGTGAGTGAGTGAGTGAGTGAGTGAGTGAGTGAGTAAGTGAGTGAGTGAGTGAGTGAGTGAGTGAGTGAGTGAGTGAGTGAGTGAAGTGAAGTGAGTGAGTGAGTGAGTGAGTGAGTGAGTGAGTGATTGAGTGGGTGAGTGAGTGAGTGAAGTGAGTGAGTGAGTGAGTGAGTGAGTGAGTGAGTGAGTGAGTGAGTGAGTGATTGAGTGGGTGAGTGAGTGAAGTGAGTGAGTGAGTGAGTGAGTGAGTGAGTGAGTGAGTGAGTGAGTGAGTGAGTGATTGAGTGGGTGAGTGAGTGAGTGAGTGAGAGTGAGTGAGTGAGTGAGTGAGTGAGTGAGTGAGTGAGTGAGTGAGTGAAGTGAGTGAGTGAGTGAGTGAGTGAGTGAGTGAGTGAGTGAGTGAGTGAGTGAGTGAGTGAGTGAGTGGGTAATTGAAGTGAAGTGAGTGAGTGAGTGAGTGAGTGAGTGAGTGAGTGAGTGAGTGAGTGAGTGAGTGAGTGAGTGAGTGAGTGGGTAATTGAAGTGAAGTGAGTGAGTGAGTGAGTGAGTGAGTGAGTGAGTGAGTGAGTGAGTGAGTGAGTGAGTGATTGAGTGGGTGAGTGAGTGAGTGAGTGGGTAGGTGAAGTGGGTGAGTGAGTGAGTGAGTGAGTGAGTGAGTGAGTGAGTGAGTGAGTGAGTGAGTGAGTGAGTGGGTAGGTGAAGTGGGTGAGTGAGTGAGTGAGTGAGTGAGTGAGTGAGTGAGTTAGTGAGTGAGTGAGTGAGTGAGTGAGTGAGTGAGTGAGTGAGTGAGTGAGTGGGTAGGTGAAGTGGGTGAGTGGGTAAGAGAGTGACTGAGTGACTGAATGACTGAGGCTGCATCTGGGCTGTTGTCAGAAAAAGGACAAAGTGTCACATGACTTTTGGAGCGCATCTGTGTTTATTACCTGACTAACTCACCCCAAGTCACTTGGGAAGCTAAGCTAATGGAGCAGAATAATGAGACTGATGGAGCGGCAGACAGCTCCATCTAATCAACGCAAACAAAAGCGCACATCTTTCCTGAGAACAGTGGAGCTCGTGAGTTGTCTGCGCAGACGCCCTGCAGATTGGAAGCCTGTATTGATGAGCTTCACTGAATAAAAATCATTCATCACGCTACAATAAAAAGCTCTGAGGAATAAGCATTAACACGGAAATGAAATGATACACTGTCCCTGCTCTGGAGATGCGTATAAAGCACCAATCGAGCAAAACTAATTCAAACAAATTTGAAATAAATAAAGCATGAAATAGTGACATTTAAAAACTACCTGTTTACACAGCTCTCAGTCATAATAAAAGTGAAAAACTATTTTAAAGCTACAAGATGTAACTTTTTGTAATGTCGCCCCCTGTAGTAAAAAAATGTTAGTGTGAGCTGCATGAGGAAAAGCTCTATCTCTTAATGTGTGTTGTGCTGCATCCTTCTCTTAAAGCCTGTGATGGTACAGACACCATTGATGAATGGACAATACTACAGTAGCTTTATGATAAAAAGTTTTTAATTGGTGTCATACTTTAGCTTTTGTTTCAGTTTGACACCGCTGTGAGTTAAAAACATTTACTCATCACAATTAGCAAATATAATTATCACTGTATTCCTGTAAACACAATGAAAAGTGCTCTTTGCCCACAGGAAGCAGCATTGCTGAAGAAACAGCGGAGTTTCAGCACCAGTGACAGCGCCGCTGATTGTGGCTGCACGCGGGGTAGCCAAACCCAGAGGAGCCAATCAGGAGCGGCAAGGGAGAGCTGAGAGAGTTGCTCTCATCAGCAAGGGATGTAAGACAGAAAGTGCTCTCATGATTTGTGTTTTCTCCCTTGTGTTTCTGTAGATTAGCCAAACTAAAGACGATGCTCCCCAGACTGCTGAGCCTGTCACGCTCCTGGGATCATGCCTCGCTGTCTCTGAGCCTTACCCCACACCCGGCACCGCCGTACCTGTCCGCACTGCTGCCCTCATTTCCTGCATGTCATTGCTGTACCTTTTTGCTGCTCTGCACTAAATAAAAGAGCACTAGTTTTTCTGACCCCCACCTCTGTGTCTCTCTGTCCATGTTCCACTCCGTGCCACAGATGTTACAACATGTACTAAGGATGTAACCAAATAATAAGGATGCATCCATACATGCATCCTTATAATAAGGATAATAAACTAAGGATGCATCCATTCATTTACTGTAGCACTTCTACACATCCTAAACAGGGTCACAGGGAATCTGGAATCTATCCCGGGGGCTCAGGGCATAAGGCAGAGAATACCCTGACAGTGTGCCAACCTCTTACAGGGCACAATCACACACACAACAATTTAGAAGAGCTAAACAACATGTCTTTCAAATAAACAAACGCCATGCAGCACAACGTGAAGAGACGGGAATCAAACTCCCAGCTTTAGGGCTGTGAGGCAAACCCACTGGTCCCCCAAATACAAAGATATTACAATGCATAAAAAACAGCTATAATGTTCTGAACATATATAAGTAATATGCGGATCAGGTGATCCACTGTGGCGACCCCGAACAGGGAGTAGCCGAAGGGAGAGAGAGAATGTTTCAGAGATGCAATATAAATTTTCTTACTTACAGAAAGTTTCACGAGGTATATGGTTACGAGTTCAGGTGACGGAACATTCATGCATCTGCAAAATGGTCAGAATGGCCAGATATGAATCTCACAAAGAAAAAAAGAGAGTTAATTCATAAGTTTATATGTGTAGTAATTGTCTGTTCACAGTGCTTAAAATTAAACTACAGTACTAGCTTTTTTTCTTCACTGAGTGTTGCCGTTCCTACTTCAGGGTTTTTCCACTGTTTTGTATTCGTAGAGGTCATTTACAAACAACAAGAAGGAACACCTTAGACTGCACAAATCTGAATACAGATAAGGATACCTGCATCACTAAACAGAGATCTGAGTTACAGACACAAATACAGCTAATAGCATTGCTTGTGAATGTGTTTTATTTCTTTGATGGTTTTATTTTATGATGAAGTGATGAGATCAGTTCAGAAGCTTATCAGCATATTGTTATCAATGCCTTACAGTATTATAATCCATATCCACAGTCATACCGAGTCTTTCTTTCATTCTGAGACACAACTGTGTCTGAATCCTGACTGAACTCATTTCAGTATAATGAGTGTGATTTGTGTCACGTTGTGATGTTAGACCTCCTGATGCATGAAACAGAGTCAAACTCTGCCACCTGAACCGCATGGTTAATAAGTTAAGTTCCTAATGAGGATGCTGCCTTTAATAGCGTAATGGCCTTGTGTTGTTTTTCTTCATTTTATGAGCTCATCAGTGAGAACAGCAGAACGGTTTGTTCTCAGAGGGACTTGTCGTTTGCGCTTAATGCCGTTTACTCAAAACCGTTGGTTTTGACCTGACACGAAACAAAGGTGGAGCACGCTGGCTCAAATTTCAGCTTCTTGCAAAACTTACAATTAAAAAAATTATGAAAGATGTGTGAGAGGTTCGAACAGCGATGTAGGGCAACATCGCTATGGTAACGAGAAGCAAGGCAGCATCTGTTCGAGTAAATATGAAATCTAAGCTATTACCAAAATGGTATGTGCTGCCTAGCAAGGTAATCAAATGTCACTGTGGAGGGGGAAAAAATTACAATCATTTTCTTCGGCTTTTGTAACAATTGATTTTTCCATTATCGTATGAAATGAATCACAGCATGCTGCAAAAAGATTACATTTGGGACTGTCAAATGCACACGAAGCTGACCTGCCTCATCTTGTCATGTTTTCTCTTCCTTCACCAAAGTACATGAACAGCATAAGATAAGATTTGTCTAACTTTTCTTAATTAGATTACCGGTTCAACCAAAAAGTGTTCAAAAACAAAGGTTTCTTTTGGTTTTGCACTCAAGCTACAAAGCTAATGTAACAAATAAAGGAAACTTCTAGCCTCCAGTTCAGCAGTTCGGACTAAATGCATGTGTAAATTATACCATATTTAAAAAATATATATATAACAGTCATACAAGTGATTAAAATGATGAGTAAACAATTTCATCAGAGATTTAATTAAATTTACACAGCATGCTGGACTAATCTGGATTAAACTGGAATCATAACAGGCTGTCACATCACGCTGACTGGAACAAGAGTAAAAAGTTAATCTAGGGTTTTCTCTCAAAACCTTACTTAATTATAAGTGAAAGCAGTGTGTCAAATCATGCCAAAGTATTAAAAAAGGTCATCATTTTACTGAAAATAAAAGTTTATATATTTTGCATATATTAGTGTAGTCATTTAGCATGAAAATGTAGCATGAAAATGTACAGGTGGTTAAGGTGGGGTTATAGTATGAGTAGGGCAAGGGGGCAGGATTA
The DNA here is from genome assembly GCF_022655615.1 of Tachysurus fulvidraco. NCBI lineage: Eukaryota > Metazoa > Chordata > Actinopteri > Siluriformes > Bagridae > Tachysurus > Tachysurus fulvidraco. Next base: position 10,215,589 of record NC_062538.1, on the reverse strand, counting down.
TTATTTGTACCTTTTTTATGACTTAATTTATATGCAAGAAACAAAATCTGACCAAGTTGTTCTTGCAAATTACACAAACAGTATTATGATTTAAGTAAGTAATAAACTGCAGTGACAGGGAGATTTGATGAAGTTGCATTTATCCCTCTAAAGTTTATTATTTTCCTAGAACAATATGTTCCCAAGCAATTTATACCTCCTATTCCACAGCACTTTGCCCATTTTTCTTAATTAAAGAACGTGTAAACATAATCTTGATCTGTTTCTATTTACATTTAATGTTGCAAATGTCTCTAAAACAAGTTTCACTGTAATAGCAGCTATAAATGGTCATTCTCTCGCTCTATCATTCTTTCTTGAAGTTAATAAGACAAGCTTTTAACAAAAAACATACACTCATTTGTCCTGAAGAAGTTCCCTTGAAATTACAGTATGCTTTATGGCTGAGTGCTGAAAGTGGAGACTCCTTCTATAAACATGAAATAAATGTCTCCTCATAAAAAACTTCATCATACCAATAAGCACATGTTTTCTTAACAAAATCAAGCACATTGATATAAACCTGTGGTACACTCCTAGCTGCTGTTATAGAAAATGAATCAACACCTTTTGTCCAATCAGAGTGCAGAAGTCAACTTCACTCTGCTACATGAATTAGCGAGGCTGTAAGTGCATGAATAATCTGAGGAATGAACTCCAAACACATCCTGTTTCTGGTCATGTTTCGGGGGAAACTGTGTGGAATTAATTTTCTGCCTCCTGTGGGAGTTCAGCAATAATTGTTTGTTGAGCAACAGTTGTCCAGTTGCCCAGATGCATAATTCATCATTCCATGTAGAAACAAATTGCAGAGTGAAAACACTCTCGATGTGCGTCCTTGCAGAGACAAAAGACAGAGGAGTAACTGAATAACTGAATGACTGCAGGTGGAAGGTTTTTACTTTATTGTAAACAGAACACAGTGCTAACCTCTGAGACACCACTGAGCCACGCACAGCAGAGCGCAGGGCTGTACCGTTCTCCAGCGTTGATGAACGGAGCTGCGGCGGTTCCACCGGCTGCTCTCGGCAATGTGGAATGAGGTTTTTAGTCCCCCGGTGCCCATTTTTGCTGCATTCCATTTTATTATTTGCTAATGGCTCAGCGGTGCTGGGAATAAATCAATTTGGGTTTGATCTTTAAAGCCGGCGCATCAGTGAGCACATTATACTGATTCGCACTTCATTATGTGCGGCACTGAACAACTGCTTCAGCAGGTGATCGCTGGACCACCATCTCCACAGGCAGCTCTGTATGTGTGTGTGTGTGTGTGTGTGTGTGTGTGTGTGTGTGTGTGTGTGTGTGTGTGTGTGTGTGTGTGTGTGTGTGTGTGTGTGTGTGTGTGTGTGTGTGTGTGTGTGTGTGTGTGTGAGTGTGTGTGTTGTTTTTAAAAAATGATTGATAATAAAAAAGTTTGAGTCTTTCCAGCTACACCATATTTTAGACAAATATAAAAACAATAAATAATCAATAAATTAATAAATTAATTCATCAGATTATTATTATCAGTAGTAGTACTACTGAAAAAACATACAAAAAAAAATTATACTTATTTTTGAAAAAATTCTTAAGGAAAATTTAGAAAGAGAAAAGAAATTTCAACACATTTTCTTCTCTTCCTACTATCAACTCCGGAGTTTGTATTTTTTTTTTTTATTTACACAGCTTTTTGTTATCAGAAAATTGCATTTTTGGATTATTTTTTAACTCTTTTCCACTGCCACAGTTTGCTTTTCTGGCCAGAAACTTTTTAACAATTTTTTCTAAGAAGATTGTCATCAAAAGATGTCAGACAGAAAATCTTCATCTCAGTAGCTGAAAATACGATAATTTACATTCACAGTAAAAAAAAAAAAGTTAGCTGTCTTCTAGTACACAGTTGTGTCTGTGGTAAATGATAGGAGTGAAATTATATATAAATTTAAAATTTGATACGATTCAACAGGGTGTGATGCTGGTATCATCCTTAAGGCCGGTCCAATGTGTTATTCCTGTTATACCTGAGCAATTTACCAATTATTACAATGTTTAATTTATTCATGAATGACAGAGTACTCATACTTTATACATTGAAGTACATACTACATGGCATTTTGCAAACTCCCTTTTCCAGAGCAACGTACAAAAGTGCTCTGAAGTCTATCAATAAATACAACACTGGTTCACTAGATCATAAAAGATTCCATGAGTCAGTTGGGAGAAAAAAAATAGCACACACACACACACACACACACACACACACACACACACACACACACACACACACACACACACACACACACACACACACACACACACACACACACACACACACACACACACACACACACACACACAACTCTTTAACAAGAAGGATGTTGGTGTATGCCATTCTCTCTCTCTCTCTCTCTCTCTCTCTCTCTCTCTCTCTCTCTCTCTCTTTTCTCCACAACATTAACTTTTATATGTTTAAAATTGTTCTGACATTTAGAACATCTGTGATGTTATACAAAAATAACAAATAGATTCAGGATTTAACTGTGTATGTGTGTAGAGTGTGAGTTTGCCAGGTCTCTTAATAACCAACTCCAACTACTTCCCAAAATGTGCATAAAAATTCCTGAGAAAGAAATCAGAAATTAGAACTGTGCCATGTGGTCTTGTTGAGGAAAATGCAACTTTGGCCATTTCCAGAGACCCTCTGATTCAGTAATGTTATATTTGCATTCTCTCTCTCTCTCTCTCTCTCTCTCTCTCTCTCTCTCTCTCTCTCTCTCTCTCTCTTACTGTTTCTATCGTTCTCCCTTCTACTTCTTTCTTTCTTTCTTTCTTTCTTTCTTTCTTTCTTTCTTTCTTTCTTTCTTTCTCTTATTTTCCTTTCACTCTTCCTCCCTGACACAAGAAGAAATAATGAGGACAAAGTAAAGAAGAAATCTGGGTACCTGTATTGTGCACCTGCACTATTTGTGTTTGTGTGTGTATGTGTCTATATATGGGTGTGTGTGTGTGTATATATGTGTGTGTATGTATGTGTGTGTGTGAGTGTGTGTGTGCGTGTGTGCGTGCGTGTGTGTGTGTGTTTAAAGCAGTGCTCTATATGTACCTGGTTAGAAACACTGCTGTGGGACTGAGCTACAGGATTATCAAAAGGACGAGTGCAGACAATACACTGAGACACACGTTGCATCACAGTTGCAATATTTTGCCAAAGACTCCCACTGAAGTGGTGCTTTCTCAAAATATAACACAAACATGTATGTTATGTAGTATGGACTGATAGAAACTTGACTCTCCACCTACAGTAAGGCATAAAGAGAATTTTTTTATAAACCTAGTGAACTGTACATACATTGCTCATACCCTCAGATTATTTTTCTGTAAAAGCACTTCCACAAGTGTTTACTTCATACTATAAACCACCAATTTGCTAGTGATTCCTATTACCTATTTATAACGAACAACACACTGATTATTTTTTTATCTAGAAGATAGTCATCTTTAATGTTGTGAACGTTATAGTTTCAGATATGTTATAGCAGCTATAAACAAATCCTCACCAGCTTCTCTTTTTATATTCCTCTGAATTAAGAACTGTAACTAAAACTTACAACTTTACCTCTTACTGTTACAAAACACTGACACTGGAGACTCTTTCCAGAAATATTACATAAAAGTCTCCTTTTAGATAACTTAGAAAACTCTGTAAAGATAAAACACAAGTTAAACTCTGATTTTTATTCAGAAATGATAGCATACTACAAAAATTGCATTAATATACGCCTGTGATTTGCAGCTACACTATTGTCAACGCTGCTGTTATTCATTCATTCATTCATTTTCTGCCGCTTATCCGAACTACCTCGGGTCACGGGGAGCCTGTGCCTATCTTAGGCGTCATCAGGCATCAAGGCAGAATACACCCTATCAACCCAACCCATCACAGGGCACACACACTCTCATGCACTCACACACTACAGACAATTTTCCAGAGATGCCAATCAACCTACAGTACCATGCATGTCTTTGGCCTGGGGAGGAAAGAGGAGTACCCGGAGGAAACCCCCGAGGCACGGGGAGAACATGCAAACTCCACACACAGAAACACACAAGGCGGAGGCGGGAATCTAACCCCCAACCCTGGAGGTGTGAGGCGAACGTGCTAACCACTAAGCCACCGTGCGCCCCCCCCCCCCCCCCACACACACACACACACACACACACACACACTGCTGTTATAAAAAACTCAAACAAAATGATTTATTTGATTAATTATTATGACTATGATTATGATAGCGATTATTATTATTATTATTATTATTATTATTATTATTATTATGATTATTATTTTTTTTTATTATTATTATATACATACATACATGTGGGCAAATTGTTGAACCAGATTATTAAAAACTATATATACAGTACACAGTAAATTCACCAGTTTATTAGGAACACTCTATTAATACAGTGTATGAGCTCCCTTTGCTTTCAAAACAGCCTCAATTCTTTGGATTTCACACAATGTTGGAAATGTTCCCTTGAAATTCCATTTCATGTTGGCGTGATAACATCACACAAATATAATAATATAAATATAAGAATATAAAAGTAGTTTGGAGGACCCAGTCAAGTGGTAGAAGCTTGTTTAAGTTTGATGTATTTATTAAGAAAATTTAGTAGGGCTGGTGGTGGAGTGGACAGGTGAGTATGGAACTGGGCACGTGCAGATAGGTCAATGGACTTGTGTTTTCTGAAGAGATGCAGAAAGACACAGGTAAATAAGTGGGAATTGCATCAGCCTACTGTATAAGTATTAATTTTCAGAGTCACAGAGGTGCTCTGGTTGCAAAGCTGCGAGTCTCACGGAAGAAGTAGACTTGGTAATAGTGTCAGCAGATGGTGACCTGTATGGATCAAAAAATTTGGGCAGACGACAACACTCAACATAGACAGGGTAGTGCAGTGCAGAAATAGAACTTTGCAGTGATAATACTGATTTTCAGAAGGGAGTCTAAATATAACAATCCAATCCAATGTGCACTTCCTAAACCTTCAATCAAACCCAAATCCAATAACCAACTGTAATTGATCTAGTTGCAATTCCCCTTCGACCCCACCAGGGGGACATGAGTATTGAGCTACTTTCATTTCAAGGGACACTTCTGGGTTTTAGCATTTTAAGCCAAACTCAAGCCAGCATCGGTGTGAAGTATTTCGATTTATTTGCATAGCAAGCTGTTCGATGCTTTCATTGTTCTTTGCCTTTGAGTGTACCAACTTTGCTTTTTTAATTGACCCACGTATTTCTCTGCCTAGTGATTTTCTGGATTTGTTTGTTCCGCAGATTGTCACTGTTGTGCTATTAGAATTTTGCCTGTTTTATTAACTGTATTTTGGATTATGTTTTGGATTTGTTTGTCTCTGTATTAATAAACACACATGAATTCCACACCTCCTGACTCTATCTTACAGAAAATTTGACAGCGAGAAATCCAGTGGATGTTATTTAATTCCATGCCATCGTCACCGATTAGAGAGAGGTGCTAGCAGCCCATCATGAACAACTTTCAGCCCTTTAGACCGTTAACACCCACCTGCCAAGCCCTCTGCAACCTACCTGCCAACAGGCTGGACCCCGCCAATATGGCGCTGCAACAGAAGCTTGTTGGCTCTGCAGATCACTGTCAAGGCTTCCTTTGGCAGTGTGATATTTTCTTTGCCCACCAACCTGAAACTTACAGAGATGATGCCACTAAGTGTGTCTAATGATGCTGATCACCAGGAAGGCCCAGGATTTGGCATCCACTGTCTGTGACAGTGACCCAGAGAGCCCAGAGCAGCTGAAATGCATGATGAAGAACGTGATACCATCGCAGTACATCATGGTGACAATTTGGCTGGACAACCTCATCCAGAACCAGCATTCCACGCTTCAGTTTTGCATTTCAAGCCCTTCCGTTGGCGACTGCCAGTGTGCAGGAACCCATGCAGCTGGTGAAGACCCAGGTTTCACCTGAAGAGACTACTGGTCAGACTGGCCACTTCTGAGCTGAGCAACCTGATCCACCACCGGCTAGTTAAGAATCTACAGCTCCCTACCCTTACATGCACCACACCACTCACAGTGGTGGACAAACAACCCATTGGCTACATCAGTCATCAGACAACCTTAGTTCTTCTGAGATGGACATCACAGGTGTCAGGCCATCACAGAGTGGCCCACTCATTCAAGTATCAAGGAATGATCCCTGGCCTTTGAAAACTTTTACAGATGCTTCATTCACAACTTCAGCTTAGAAGATTGCTTCACTCATGGCACCGCTGCACATTAAACCAAAAAGACTCCACTGGTTTGTTACCATCCAGGAAATCTTTGAGAATTTGATGGGGCCCAATATTAATTCCAAGTCATCACTGACCACACAAACTTAGAGTACCACACAAACGTAGAGATTAGTAAAGCAAATGCCTTTTCTGCTTTTGTGTATTGTCTTTTGTGTACTGTCTTTTGTATAATGTATTGTTTGTCTGCACTGTCTTTTGTCCTGCACTGTCTTTTTGTCTTTTGTCTTGCACTGTTTGCACTAGGTTGCACAGATGCACGTTATGTGGCTAGAATTAACTTACTTAAGTCCTAAGCTCTGCCTTTGTTTTATGTAGCACCATTGTCCTGGAGAAAAGTTGTCTCATTTCAATGTATATTGCAACAGCTATATATGGATGAAAGGACAATAAAAGCTTTTGACTTGACTCTTGACTTGACTCTCTAGCCACCCCAACCTATTTACATTTACATTTACATTTACCTTATCCAGAGCGACATACAAAAGCACTTAAGCGACATGAGCGTGTCACATTGGCAACATGCGAGGAAAAGGACAGTTGATTGTCCATGGTTACCCCAAGGTTGTGAGCTGTGACTGAAAGGGAGATCAGATTGTTATGCAGAGATATTGCAAGAAGATATTTGACAAGTTTCCATCATCTGAAATCATTCCAACAACAAACCCTCTCCCCTGGAATGCCTGCCAGCAAAACTGTACATTCCCTTTGACATCCAGCCAAGTGTTATCCAATGGGTGCACACCCTGCAGAGTGCTAGACATGCAGGAATACACTGTACCACTAAGCTGATCCAGAACACCTTTTGGTAGCCCTCCCTGACCTCTAACATCAAGAACAATGTTAAATCCTACTAAGTAAGGACATTGTGCCAGCTACACTGTAGCCTGCTGGAACCCCACACCATACCTTGATGCCCATGGTTCCACATCACTGTCAACTTTGTCACGGATCTCCCAATGTCTCATTGGCACAACATTGTCTTGGTAGCAGTGAATTGCTCTTCGAAGGCCTGCGGGTCTCCTGTCATCCATAGAGAAGGATCTCCTGTCATCCATAGAGACAGCAAAAGTGCTGAGGAACTACGGCATACCACATGACACTGTGTCTGATCGATGGGCCCAGTTCACCTCTAGGGTGTGGTGGGCCTTCTGTGAGAGTTTAGGGATCACCATACCGTACACTGTACAGAGAGTTATTTGACTGTAGTTTTTAAATCAGCTCAACTAAGGCTCTCTCATTAAGGTGTTCATCAAGTTGTTCTCATTCAAAGACCTGAGCTCTCTGGATGTTTTTTCTTCATTGAATCATTCTGAGTAAACTCAAGAAACGCTTGTATGCAAGTAAGATCATTTTATGCACTGCATTGCTGCCACACAAAGGGCCGATTGGATCATTAAATAAATGAGAACGTGTGCAGGGGTTCCTAATAATAAATAACCTTTTAAAACTTTTATTCATGTTGAAAATTCAGCCCTTAAAAATATCCCCTTTTTTTAAAGAAGACGAACCACACAGTATCATATGTATGGTGTTATCGGATGGCTCTGGGATTACTGGAAGTGATAAGAGATTAAATATAAAAATCCCCAAAGACCCAGTGATGGTTTAATTCCCTACAGTTTCCAAGCCTGAGCTCCAACCATGAACAACTCCGCTGATGGTCACACAGAGGAAACATAGCTCAAGGCTGATTATCTTCTTTTTCCAGAAATGATTAAATTGAGGGGGTTTTTTTTATCATTTTTGTGGCCATGCTGATTAAAAAGCTTATGGCACTGGTGCAATTCTTGAATTTTCCAGTGCATTTGATGAATATTCAAGCTCAGATATAGATGAAGCCAGATCATATTTGACATTAAACCTTCTTTCAGCAAAGTACAAAACATAGCATCATAATCTAATATTTATTTTAGAATAATCTAATTTTATCTGCCTAAAAACAGAGGAATTTCTGCTGTGAGCTAAAGACTTGAATGAATTGATTGACTCAAAGATGACTGAATTCAAAAATATTTAATAGATGTTCTTTAAGTATGACAAGCTTTATTATCCAGATTGTGTTTGAATGCACAAACAAATCTAATCATCTATATGTGTCATCTATATTTATATCCACTTGGCTACCTACTGTATAGTCCTGCTGCACCTCTCATCTCTCTGGAGCTATTTCAGCTCTCCGCTCAACTACCTTGAACCCCATATGTGATTATGTCAAAAACAGTACAACAGGCCACACCCCCTCACCTCTCTAGTGTTACATGAGCTATGTGTATATATACACATATATATACACCGGGTCTGCCTCCTCAGCTCTTTGGTGTAGTTTCAGCTCCTTGCTCAATAGCCTTAAAAGCAACTCATCAGGCTGTGTTTTATCCAAACTCTTCCGAACATTATCAGCATTTTGTCAAAATACAATAGTATAAAAGCCATAATATTGAGTGCAACTAAAATATTGTATGCATATTGAATTAAGAAATTATGAATACTAATTAATTATATGATGGGGGCACGGTGGCTTAATGGTTAGCACGTTCGCTTCACACCTCCAGGGTTGGGGGTTCGATTCCCGCCTCCGCCTTGTGTGTGTGCATGTTCTCCCCGTGCCTCGGGGGTTTCCTCCGGGTACTCCGGTTACCTCCCCCGGTCCAAAGATATGCATGGTAGGTTGATTGGCATCTCTGGAAAATTTTCCATAGTGTGTGACAGTGTGAGTGAATGAGTGTGTGTGTGCCCTGCAATGGGTTGGCACTCCGTCCAGGGTGTATCCTGCCTCGATGCCCGATGACGCCTGAGGCTCCCCGTGACCCGAGAAGTTCGGATAAGCGGTAGAAAATGAATGAATGAACGAATTTATATGATTTTTTTAGTAACACTAAATGTTTATAAAAAATAAATTATTATTTAATTATAAACATTTTTTCTGTTTAATCTTTTATTTACTAGCTCACTGTTTAAATAAAGATTTGTTATTAAATCTAAATAATAAAACCGTACTGTATATTGACTTAATACAATTTGTTCTCTCTTAAAGAATATTATTTATTTGCTTTCATTAGCATTCAGCCTGCATGAACGTACAAAAATTTGTACGATTGTTTAGTGAGGATTTCAGCACAGCAGGGACAATTTATCTTCTGGAAGAGTGTTAATTAGTTCATGAGGGAAGCTTGTTTTTATTTGCATTATGAATGAGGTGTAAATCCCATTTTCAACCTGTTACTGTTCTTCAAATCACCAGTGAGCCCAGATGAAAAGGGCTGTGTTGTGTTTCTTCATAGAGAGTCTGGTTTGTCTTTCTCACCATTAGGGGCATGAATGTACAAAATGAAAACACCTTCGGTGTTAATGTGATTCACTAAAGGAAAATATATGTTGGTTTTTCTTGAAAAAGATCAAGTTCAGGGAAGATTAAGGGAAGGATCACACCAGATCATCCCTGCTCGGCTGATGATGAGATCTGGGTGTAGGCAAAGACTTGCATATCAGCAGCTCTCAGCTGTCCAGTGGAAGATATTACACAAGGAGTCCAGCCTGAGATGAGAAGAGAGCTAGAGCTCCTATCTCCTGTCTCCTGTGAGGACTTTATAAAAGACATTTAGCCATTGTTGCAGGAGTGCAGAGATGAGACTGAAGCCTATTGTAAGATCTAAATCATCAAAAAATGGTGAATGCACGAGCTCAGCTAAAAAAAAAGAAAACTACAGACGAGACTGACATTAGATTACTCAACAAAATCATCTCTTCTCCCTCTCTTCTCCCTCTCTCTTGAATGAATTAAAAACTGATAACCATATTTTACTGTTGATAAACCCGCTTGATGTTAAAGCGCTATCTGAGCGGATTAATCAATATGGCAGAAATAAAAAATTTAACTTTGTGCTTCATAGCTTTCAATCGGATTTCAGATCTTTACAGCGACTACTTTCGACATTAAAGTAAAAGTTCAGCAACTACTAAACATAGAAGGTACATCATTTTACACATAACACAGACCTTTGAAAATCAGAAAACTCATGCTCGGCGCTTAACATGCGCCTCTTTAGATTTAGTGATTAGGGATGGAAAATCGTACTCTGATCCACAAAAACACTATCATTAAAAATAAAAAATAATTTTTTAATTGTGTGTATTTACAGTAAGAGATAATTGTGTGTATTTACTGTAAGAGTGGAAGTTTATTATTATCAACATCAATTTCAGCTACAATTTCACCTTGTCCTGGGGGGTGTTGCTTAGACGGTGTGGCCTAGGAGTGGAGCAAGACACTAGTCTTTTAAAACAGTAGATATTGCAGTTAATGCCTAATAAAAACATATTATTTTAAGTACAAGAAATTTTGTATTGAACAAGTATTTTTTTCAATGTGCATAAATGTGGACACAATGAAAAAAATTTTTAAATTGGATATAAAAATATATATTTTACGACATTTATCAGTGAGAAATAAGTCCTATTCCTTCTAATTTAGTATAATAATACTGAATATTTGCATAAAAGCAGGTCATCTAGTGTTTTCACTGTGTTTTCACTGTAATTAATGGAGATTTACTTACACGCACACACACACACACACACACACACACACACACACACACACACACACACACACACACACACACACACACACACACACATACACACACACACACACACACACACACACACGACAAAACAGTTAAATAAAAAAATTTCTGTTAAGTTTTGATATTGGTCCAGTTGCTACTGATTTTCTGATTTCTGTCAGTTTCATTTAAAGTAAAAGATATATTAACATCCCCCATATACGAACAGATCTGATATTTGTTTAAACAGAGCACATCAGGGTGCTACTGAGAGTAAATTCACTTAAAGTTCATCATCACTCATCTAACACAAAAGCAATTAAGCTATAAGTTAATGCTCATACTGCCTGACAAATAGACTGAGGCGTTTGCATAACTCAGGGTACGGTGCCAGTAGTGATTTAAATCAGAAGGCGTGAGGAAGCACAACAACCAGATATTAATATTAATTTCTCATGCAGTCATTTACACACAGGTCCATTGTTTGCTGTTGCTCCATCAAACCTTCATTTATTTTATTAGGGCTAAAAAATTAATTTACATTATTGTTAAGTCACATCAGGTAAAAGATAAAGGCAATTCACATCACAGTCAAACAATACAAAACAATTTAAAACTTTTTATACAAAACTGAGTTAATTATTAATGTTAAGTATTAAAAGATGTCACCATTCTGTCATATAATTGCTTATCCAGACCTTCATCATGTTATTTTATGGTATTTTATGTAACTTACACATTTTAGTTGAATATCCCTACTCAAAAATGAATGCAAAGCAAAAGAACATTTCTCTCACCTGAGGGTGAAGATCTCCACTGATGAAAGAGCAGAGGCAGCCAGAAAGACAGACACCGTCTCTCTTTGCCTGATTGGTCTGGAAGGCACCATTACCACAAAGTTCCTGTCCAGGCGTAGCTCAGAGAGTGGCTGAAACAGGCGTACACTGCCGATCCTTCGCATAGGCGTAGGCCCTGAAAAGTACCCAGCAGGCCCCTGTGGCTCAGAGCGGATAGCAGCCATTTTACGAGAACTTTCCGGGTTGCATTCACCGGTTTCAGTGTACTGTACCATGTAGTAGAGCTCCACAGGAGTACCTTCAGTTTGAGGTGCTCTTTGTCTCCCAGGCACCACACTAGGTGGGCTGAACCAACTGGGCAGCGGCTCCAATTCAGCCACGCAAAGTCCCAGTTCCCCTTTCAATCGACACGTGCCTCGAACCTCCTGTGTCTCATGGAAAGCAAACATCCGGATGCAAGGGAGATGGTCCATGGTGCTGTAGTCATCCCAGTCTCGGCCTACGATGTAGAACAAGACCTGAACCTTAGGCCAACTGAGGTGTATGCGCTCACTTATGATATAGGTCTGAATCTTCCAGTTAAAAGTGAAAAGTGGTGAGGAAGATGAAGAAGATGTAGACAAAGAAGATGTTAGTGGGTTGTTGAAGATCCCTGGATCAAGGAGTTCCATGGGTATGGGCTGCTGCACAGAGAAAGGTCCATAACTAGCATTGACCACAGGGTTTCTTCTTGCTTGCTGGATGAAGAAGAGCTCAGTGCGTGCCTGTAGACTGGAGTTCCTCATGATGTCCTGGTTAGCCTCCTTGAGGAAGAAGGCTAGCTCTGCATTCAGCACCTGGTACTGCACGGGCAGGTATGTAGGCACAGCACCAAATCTTGGCAGACCCTCCAGCAACAGTCGGCCATCCATCACTGCCAAGTAGGAAAGAAGACAGGGAGAGACATCACTCATCTTTTCGATTATACTCACATCCTCTACAATAAGCCCTTTAACCCAAGAGTTGAAGTGCAGCAGCTGCTCAGAGCCTCACACCACGCCGTAAACTGAGAGTTATTTATCTCTGACATTGTGCACTGTCTGCTGGCCCACTTTCCAAACCAGACTGGCTCATTATCTAGCTCGAGCACTGCTCCACAGATATTTGGGCTGATTGAGGCTCTTGAGAGTCCCTATTGATTTTGCGTCACTGATTCAGGAAAAGAAAGGTGCAGCAGATTCGTGAAGGCTGGGGTCACAGCCTTTCAGATTCTACACTCAGGGAACAATACTGATGTCATGATAAAGCGACACCTGGAAGTGCTACATAGATTCATAGAACTCTTTAATGATAACACTTATGGATTCTGTAGAGTTTGTTTCATTTGAAACAAAACAGCTAATTTATTAAAATCTTTAGAATTTCATAACCTGGGCTTAATTCATAGGGATCTTTAGGGATATCTAGAGTGTTTATATTGTTTATAGTGTTTAATTTTGTATCCAAATAATGTACTCATAAACAGGCTCTAACAAATTACAAAAACTCTTGTTGCAATAGTTGAGAACATTTATAACGGTAACTTAAAATAATCAGAGCTGTATGTACTGCTTCCTGACACAATAGCCCACTATTCTACTAATACAAAACAAGTTTGACAAACCCAGAACAATGTACAGTTCAGTTCAGTTTATTTCACATTTTAATTGCATTGAATTAAAATTGTGTTGTGACACTAAGCCTTCACTGAATTCTGAGCAGTTTGGACAAAGACACTTAAAACTTAATCTATTTTTTTTCTGACAACATTTCAGTCCCTTCTCATAACAACACCAGGGACGCAAAGCAATTGCAGTGACTAAACTTTGAAAAGAACTTTTGAAATGGCTTCTGATATTTTATCTGGACTTATTTAAGTACTGCTACATCCTGTAAGTAACAATCATGATAAGGTGTACTGTAATAAGCATGTTATATAGTTAAACAGTTATGCCTATAACCTTGTGTGAATGAACGGGAACTAGCGATCAACCTATTAACCTAGTATACTGTATATTGTTAACCTAACAACAAGATGACTAGCCAGCTAAAGTTACCTTTCTCAATATACTGTTGATAATCGATGTGGCATAGCTCTTTAGCATAGCTCACTGGTAAGCTAGCATAACAACAAAACATTTTTGGATTAGCTGTGTCAATTATAAGTACATAAAAAAACAACTAGTATTGATAGCTAATTATTTTGTCTTAAGTAATTTTCCTGATTATGATGTTTACTCAGTAGAAGAAATATACTATAAACATACTATAATATAAGTCATCGTGTTCTGTACGTTTACCTCCTACTTATACTGGTATATACATAAATACAGCTATAGGCGATAGACTATCTATAATGTACTACCTTTTGTATGGAATATGCAGAAGGTACATTCTTTTTATACTATATGCTTCATATGCCACACTATTCAGCTGATATTCAGTGCTGTGAAGTGACATAATGCATTGCACTGAGTTAAAGGTAATGTCTTCGATTCATTCTGAAGTGGTCATGATTAGTCATTACTCATCTGAAGGCTCCAGCTTTCACATTGACTCTCAGTAGAGGTTGAAAATAACAGCAATTTGAAACACACTATAGTTCATGTTTTATTTGATCATACCACAGTGCTGTTAAAATCTGAATTCTGATTAGAAGGAAAGGTTTTGTTTATTTTCTATAAGAGCAGTTCTGACATTAGTGCAGCTACAAATCCCTACCTATACATTAGTGTTTCTATAGTAATGGCTCATTCATAGGGATGTGACAATGCCAGTGCTTTGTAGCTTCATAAGACATAAAGATGTACCCTTACGTATTCCGACATGGGAAAGGCTTCAGGACATAGGAGTTTATAATATTAAATTTCTCATGAAAATCTGCAATTTTTGTTCTTATTAACTTTAAGTAAGAGAAATAGCCCAATAAATGTCTAGCATGAGCATGTGCTCTTTCAGTAAAATGGACCAGAGTATCTAGGAGATGTCAAGTAACCCTAATACACTCTTCTGTGTGTAGGAAACAACAATATTTTTGAGATCTATTCTAAATATCCATTTAATAAATAATGCAATTCTGGATATTTACACTGCCCTCAGGCTCAAGATTAAAATTAGATTAAAATCTAAGTTTAAAGTAATGAAGCAATATATATATACCTGTTTATATATTTTTATTTTAGATATTTTTCCTGTAATTTAAGGTTAATTTTGCATCCACTTTAGAAGATATAAATATAAAATATGTCATTTTTTTAATACTGTATTTTGTAATACTCTTTCTTATTTTGTCGTTTTCTATACTGTTACCATTTTTATAACAGTTTATAAATGTTATCAACTGAAAGTATTTTTCTTATATCTTTCCCTCTGTTTTATCTCCTTAATTGTATCCCTAATTTAGAAATCATGCAACTTGATTTCTAATTAATCCAGCACAAAGAATGAAAGCGTTCTATAGAGAAACATCTGTAGTGGAGGCTGAATAAACAGTTAGCACAGTGAAGATTCCCCCGAGACATCTGATGCATCATCCATATTTTTATTGCTGTAATGTTATTGCTTTTTGTAGCAGCAGTAAAGAGACGAGACAAGATGAGACGAGAGGTGGGGATGGGGGGGGCAGACAGAATCTTAACAACTTCTACTAAACAGTAATGATTTTTGGAGCTACGGGAGTTTGATTTATTTTGCAAGCACAATCTGTCACATCGATTCCACAGACACTGAACTCGGGGTGTCCTCTTTTCTTGCCAGCACGATTTCAGAGCTTTGAGGAAAACAGGCTTAATGGAAAGGAATCAGAAATAATTTTTTTTGTTTTTTTCAATAAAAATCTTTTTCTTATATGTATATGTACTCAGGTACTTTTGTCCCAGTGAAGTGGGGTTTTTTCCCGGATGGAGCAACTTATCACACGTTCACTTGATGGCTGTTTCATATTTTGTATTCTTAGGTTTTTATTTTTTTTTTTATTGTTTCATATCTTGAATTATTTAAATTTATTGAGATTTATCTTTCACCTCTCAGCTGCATGTGAAATGAATATTTAACCATTATTATATGTTCATTTTTATGATTATTCATAGTTTGAAATACCAGCAATATCAAGAAAAATGTAACACAAAAAGTGTTTTGAAAAAAATCTATAATACCTTTTTTCAAATGTATTAAAATTTGAACATTCGGCATATTTCTAATGCAGTTTTAAAGCATAGATGCAGATTATAGATTTGTAGTAGAATATATTTGTTCTTTTGACTTAATTTGTTTGTGTGCATTATGTTTTCGCTTTTGCTTACGTTTCTGTGGTGCACCAATATCTGCACATCACACACACCGAAGAAAAAAAAATCCACTGAAAAAAAAATGCTGACAACAGCAGACAAGTGTGTAGCGGGTGGAGGCGAGGGAGCTATTAACTAATTTAAGACATGGAGCGTTGCCTCCGGCCACCGTCTCCAGCCTGCAAGGAGTCTCGCTCGAGTTGAGTTTTTGTGCCAGTGTAATTGGAGTGCCCTTGGATTCAAAAATCTCTACCGTCTTACTGTAAGTAAGAGTGCTAGTGAATGTGGGTAAAACCAACTGCGGAGAATATACAGAATTATGAGGATCAGGGACAAGACCTGGACTGGACCAGAATGGTCTCTAGAATCAAAAGTCAGATGTTTAAAATTCAGTCAATATATACAAATTTATATTTTACCCAGTGAGTAAAACAATAAACGCCAACACTGGAGATGAAATGATTCAACCATTTATAAACACACAAGTCAGTTAAAGAAAGTTTTTATTGAGAAATCATGGTACATTTACAGCACTTGGTAGACACTGTTATCCAGGGTGACTTAGATTTATCTAATTTATACAACCGAGAACCTGAGGGGTAAGAGCCTTGCTCAAGGGGCCAAAAGTACCATTGTGGTAGTGCTGTGATTAGAACTCATGACCTTCTGGTCAGAAGTCAACTGTTTTAACCACCGCTACCACCACCAATAATTTTTTTTGTGATTCTTTTGGGCCAAAAATGATTGATTATGGTGTAGGATTTTTGCAGGAAACTACTTGAATTGGTGAAACTGCAAGCATGAGAATCTTTTTTAAACTCCTACCAGTGAAGACACATAAGTCATGACTTTCTGTAATAGCTGAACTCATGTTCTACATACATGAGTGGATGAGGGCTTTGGCTGAATGTGCATTGTAATGACACGACGACACATCTCTGCACAAAGCTGCAGAAAATCTGCAGTATTTTTTTACAAAAATGGAAGCCCCTCCAAATATTGCATAGTTCGTGAAATCCTGGAGAAATTAAAATTTAGGAAACAAACTGCTATCATTTTTTTTCTGTGGGATTATATCTGTTGTCAATGGACATACAGTATGTAGTAATTATAACTGATTCAGCCAGAATGAGTGATCTCTGAATAAATCTTAAGTCTACGAGTCTCTGCGACTTCACATTATACAGCCACCACCTTTTAATACAAGCTAATCGTTTTGAGCTGTATTAGAAGTGTTTGTATCAGGGGGTGTGGCCATGTAAGTTGCCCTTGATCAAGTATCACAAATCGCTTCACTTTACAATTACAGCATTTGGCAGGCGTCCTTATCCAGAGCGACGTGCGAAAGTGCTTTGAAGTCTCGATGAATACATTAACACTGGTTCACTAGGTTAGATACTTAGGATACCATCAACCTTAAACTGTTCAGGGGAAAAAGTGCTAGTTTAAGTGGTTCAGGAAGAAGTAGGTCTTCGCCTATCGTTTGAAGATTGCCAGTTGAAGGCTGACATATCCTTTTAACAACTGTTTGTGAGCTGTCTTGGTTTTCCTAGATTACTTTTGAAACTCGACCAATACTTGTTTGATTTGGTTTCAGTGTGGGGCAATAGAAACTTTAAAGCATTTTTTGTAGTTTGTTCCACAGGATTTAATAGAATATTTGCCGATATGTCAATTTGGACGAGATACATATTACTACTGCTCGTTTTCTAAAAAGTACAATATGATGTAATCTTTCCAGACACATGCACACACAGCCTGTAAAAAAAATGACTTACATAACACACTTGGACAGGACTAAAGAGATTCTCTTGTAATAATTACATGAATCCACTGCCTCATGTTACACTAATCCAATCCAAACACGACTTTTGAAAGATATTTCAGAGAATGACTTTTTCAATAAAATGTCTTTGTCGGTATTACATGTAATACATTGTCAGTTTTTTTTTTTCATTATAAGCTGAAAGAGTTTAGCTGCGAGGTAAGGTGGCGTGCTTTAGTGTTTTAGACAGCACTTTGGACACAGTGAGTTAATACACCGTGACTAACTGTGAAACTGTGAAACCACAACAACCCAACTCAAGACACCGTAATGAGGCACAAGACACAATCTCTTGTGTGGAAACGCCTACAAATATACTTGATAATATTATGGTGTTAATCATTATATCTTGAATCATCTCTTTGTCATCACACTTTCATATATTTATATTTACATTATTTGGTAGACATCCCTATCCAGGGACACTTATCATTTATACATCCAAGTAGCTGAGTGAATAAGCAAATAAATTAAAGTCCTCGCTCAAGAGCACAGCAGTGGTAGTGGTGCAGGAATTCAGACTGTGCCATAGTAATCAGTAATCCTATATTTTAACAACATAAATGACACACATATTTATTAATGTTCATAATTCATCTATGTCAATTTTTATGTTATTATTATTATTAATGTTCAGAAAAAAGCAAAACATTCTCCTTTTATACTGAGTGCTGCATCCATCCATCCATCCATCCATCCATCCATCCATCCATCCATCCATCCAGACTCTTCCATCATGTATGCTTTTCCTGCACAGGGTCACAGGGAACCTGGAGCCAATCCCAGGAGCCTCAGGTGCCCAAGGCAGGTGACACCCTGGACAGGGTGCTAACCCATCTCTGGGCAGAATCATATGCACATTCACACACTGCAGTTTAGAGATGGAAATAAGTCCACAATGTACAGTATGCATTTATACAGGAGGAGGAAACAGGAACCACCAACTACTGAAGAGAGCAGCAAACATTATAAACGCTAAGCCACTGATGCCACTAGTACATATAAATGAGTTAGTATGTAATGTAATGTAATGTAAGTAATCCACAATACACTAAGAAACAATTAACATGTTTAAAATATAATCTAATTAATGTAATGTGTTCTTTTCTAACAGAGTAAACTGCACTGAAGCTCCGAAGAGGCACAACAACTGTAACATCTATCAAATAGCTTCTCTGGTAAACAGGCAGAAGAGTAAAACTGCTGGGTGGAAATTGGCAAGTGATCAAGTTCGGGAGAAAATGGAGGAAAAACTTTCTAAAAAATTATACTGAAAAAGTCAGCATTTTCTCCATGTTGTTGGTACAAGAAACTGCAAATCTGTCGTCCATTCCAAAAGCGTACTGTACATGGAATAGTACAAACCCTAAGACAAATCTGTCAAGCAAAGGTGAGGACATTAAGCTAATCTGAAACATGGTTAGGATGTGGAAGGGAAATGAAAAATTCCAACATCCGGAGGCAAATACGAGTGACAGCTGAATCTCAGAAAATGAATTAGCCCTGGCTTTATATTCAAACATGGGGAAAAAATAATATAGCACAAAGTGTTTTACAGGTACATGTCTTATCATTTATCCTGTAGATATGAAAACCTCGGGATGAAACTATGCTCTTATTATGGAGGACATTTAAATATTCTGTGTAACACTAAATAAAATTGCTCACAGCAAAAACGTGACACAAACAGAAGCCCAATTATTCTGTCCCAATTAAATCTCAGTAATAATTGTTTTTTAGGAGCAGTATTAAAAATACACAGCTTTGCTCATTAAAAGATTCCAGGTTAGCCAGACTCGTACAGGAACACCTGTGAGGTGTTTTAGTGCTGATTGTAGATTGGCATTGAAGATTTAGTGTTAGTCATGCTCAGCTGCAGAACCTCCACTGTGAATGTCTTTATCCAACCGAAACAAATGGTCGGTGCTCTAAAGCCAGTGATGAGCTCAGTCCCTCATTCCCTTGTTCCCTCCCTCCCTCCCTCATGTTGACTGATGAGATGAGAGCTTTGGTTGCTGGGGATGAGACATTAAGTATTTTTATGGCACTTCAGCCTTCAGTCCAACTTCCTGTTGCTCTGAAATGTATTT
Organism: Tachysurus fulvidraco; assembly: GCF_022655615.1. Classification (NCBI taxonomy): domain Eukaryota; kingdom Metazoa; phylum Chordata; class Actinopteri; order Siluriformes; family Bagridae; genus Tachysurus; species Tachysurus fulvidraco. Next base: position 10,195,645 of record NC_062538.1, on the reverse strand, counting down.
TGATGTGATGTAATTGTTTGTGTGTGTGTGTGTGTGTGTGTGTGTGTGTGTGTGTGTGTGTGTGTGTGTGTGTGTGTGTGTGTGTGTGTGTGTGTGTGTGTGTGTGTGTGTGTATTGGGTGGATGGGAGATAAAAAAATACACACAAATACACAAAGAAAGAGCAAAACAAGCATAAACTGAATATGAGGCTGAAACTCAACATAGAAATTATTGGTGGTAATCTGGTCTTTTAATATACACCTTTTTTCCATAATAAAGATAACCTGAGATTAAAATTGTACTGAGATTTAAGATTTTTTTTTACTTTAATTAGGTGAAAAAAATAATAAAGCCAGAAAGTCAGATAATTTTGGAATGACTTTTATTTTCTACGTGCCACACAGGCATTTTTTGGAACTAGAATTAGGAGCAGATAAAAGCAATCTCAACAACACAGCAGGGTTAAACTGCAGCCCTGCAGCGGTTTGTAATAACATCACATCCAATCTGCAACTTCGAGCAATATGCTTCCACCACTAATGAATAAAAATAGAGTGAAAACAGGAACTAAAATGTTATGTAATTTGTGAGGTTTTTCCACTGTTATTCATAGTGTATGATCAGATGATTACTTTAAAGCTGGCTTTTTAAAATACAGATTTTGTAAGTCTTTTAGTAATAAATGTGTTATATCCTGTGGGAACAGACATTTTGCACTTTAATATATAAAAGACTTATATAATACTTTTCTCTAATGCTGTGTAACTAAATGTAACTAAAATGTAGCTTAATCCTTTTAAAACATAGAACAATAAAATATGGACCTTTAAAAGCTGGTGTCATAGAAGGAACACTTTAGGTAAGAGTTTCTGCTGAGTTTCTTACTGCGTTCCTTAGTATAGCTACGCATAGCTACAGACTACAGATATGTTATGGTCATGTAACCTGCAAAAGATCAAGCACAACTTGTGCTAATAATAATTTTGCCCTCAACTACAGGTAGTTACTTGTCATTTCTGACCTCTGAACTTCAGTGAGCCTTGGGTGTCCATAAGCCTGACCCCCATTCACCGGTTGTTCTTCTTTGGACCATTTTTGGTAGATACTAATCACTGCATACCGGGACACCACACAAGACCAGATGCTCTTAGCCAGTGATCTAGTCTTCACAATTTTGACAAAAACCATTGTCAAAGTTGTTCTGGTCCTTACACTTGCCCAGATTCCAACACTTCAACTTCAAGAACTGACTAATAATCAATGTTATTTACTTCATCTCTCAGTGGTATTAACGTTATGGCTGATAGGTGTATACAATTCATATAAAAAAAAAAAAGTCTACACACCCCTGTTAAAACAGCAGGTTTTGTGATGTATTATATAAAACTCTATTTTCACTTTTATTGTAGAATCTACAACCGATACAATGAAATTGACATATTTCAGAGAAAAACACACACACACACACACACACACACACACACACACACACACACACACACACACACACACCCTTGAAGTAATAACAACGTTGAGGTGGCCTTTGATTATATTACCACCATACCCTTTTGTATAACAGTCTATCAGCTTGGCAAATCTTGACTTGGAAATAGTTTCCCACTTTTTGTAAAAAAAAAACGTTCCAGATCTGTCTAATTGTGCGGGCGTCACCTGTGTACGGCCCTCTCCGGGTCCCACCACAGATTTTCTGTAGGATTCAGGTCTGGGCTCTGGCTGAGTTTTCCAAACATTAATTTTCTCTTGTTGATTGGGAAATGTGCTTTGGATCATTATCATGATGAAAAGTGAAAGTTCTCTTCATATTCAGCTTTCTAGCAGATGCCATAAAGTTCTGGGCCAAAATTGACTGGTGCTTGGAGTTATTCATGATACCCTCCCCCTTCAATAAAGCCCCAGTTCCAGCTGAAGAAAGCCACCACCATTCTTTATTACAGTCATTGTGTTTTTTGCTGTGTTGTTTTACATTTAAATTTATAGCCAGAAAAGTTCAGTTCTTTTTCTCCTCAGACCATAACACATTTGTCTTCATGGTTTGGGTATATGTTTTTATAAAGTTTATTTTGTTACTCTGGCCCACAGCCCAGACAGATGAAAATAATTCTCATAAGTATGGAGCAACCAGTACTTACCAGAAAGAGCTGCAGCTTCTTTTTGCTGTTTGGCCTCTTGACAGCCTACCTGACAAGTTTTTCTGTCTTCTAAATTTTGGAGGGACATCCTGTTCTTAGCAACGTCACTTTTGTGCTATCTTTTCTCCACTTGTTGATGACTGTCTTCACTGTATTCCATGTAATAGCTGGTACAATGAAAAAGTAGCCCTCTCCTGAGTGATACGTGTAAACAAGATCCTGCTGATGTTTCCTAAGCATTTTGTGGCATTCAGCTCTTGCAGTTAGATGCAACTGAAAAAATGTCATACAAGAACTGCTGAGACTAAGTTGGATACAAGCATGTATTAACTACAATTTCACAATTTGATAAAATATGATGACATGATCATTCAATGATTAGTTGATTCTGAACACGGCCACATACCCAATTATAAAATGGTGCGCAAAAGAATTAATTTTTTTATTTGCATATAATTTTCTTTCCTGAAAAGTGTCAGTATTTACAAGTTGTAATTTTGCGTTAAAATGTTCTGATATGATTTATCTTTGTTTCATTTTTTTCATGAAAAATGATTTATGTTTGTTTCATCAGCCATGACATTAAAACCCCTAACAGGTTGCATGAATAACTAATTATCTTGTTACAGTGGCACCTGCCAAGGGGTGTGATACAGAGTGTTGGACAGATGTGTTGGAAGCAGTAAAAATGGGCAAGGGTTAAATTGTGGTGGCCAGATGACTGGGTCAAAGCACCTTTCATAATCGGCAGGTGTTGTGGAGTGTTCTCAGTGTGCAGTGATTAGTACCTACCAAAAGTGTTCGAAGGAAGAACAATCCATTCCCCGGTGGCAGGGTCATTGAAGCCTCTTTTAAACAAAGTGTGTAAATTTTTACATCCGTTGTATGTAAGTATGTACAAAGACACAAAGAATGTGTAATAAATATTTAATACTGGCTTGTCAGTTATTGATATAATCAATTAATATCCAAAACCATGGTACTTTTAGACTTGGTTATCAAACTGAAACAGTCACCTCCCATTTTTCCAGCAGCCTCAGCTCTGGAAGCTTCTCATTACACTTCGGTGAGCTCACTATTTAAAAAAACAAAGCTTTTACCCCCCCAAAAAAAAAATAATAATAATAATAATAATGAGGACTAATCTGATAAACACGTACATAATGATGTGTATAATATGACATGAAAACAGTAAAACATATGAAAATAAAAACTTTCATCAACAGACAATTAAAAGAGTGTATGTTCGTTTAATAATGTAAATGTAATGAAAACCATTTCCCAGAGTCTCTGTTTAAAAGGGAGATGTTAACGTGCAGTAAATACCTATTATGAACCAATAATAGTGTAATAATAATACACTAAGGGGCAAGTTGTGGCCTAATGGTTAGAGAGTCTGACTCATAATCCTAAGGTTGTGGGTTCGAGTCTCGGGCCGGCCGCGACCGAGGTGCCCTTGAGCAAGGCACCGAACCCCCCCAACTGCTCCCCGGGCGCCGCGGCATAAATGGCTGCCCACTGCTCCGGGTGTGTGTTCATGGTGTGTGTGTTCACTGCTGTGTGTGTGCACTTTGGATGGGTCAAATGCAAAGAACGAATTCTGAGTATGGTTCTCCGTACTTAGCCGTATGTCACGTCACTCACTTCATTCACTTCATAATACTGCTGTAATAATGCATCATTATTTCTTCTGATTTTTAAAGTAATTAGAATGACTAAATCAGTAGTGGTCAATGAATCATTTTAATTTTTTTACCTTTTAACTTCAGCTGCTTTTGACAGGCTTTTAATCTGGTTCCTTATTATCGTTGCGTGTCAAGCCGTGTCACAGCACTTCTATGTTGGATTCCTCATTACTATGACACTGAAGAATGGACAATTGTTATTAAGAAAATTTTGCCATCCCTTATATTTGAGAAGTGCTCTTCCTATTAAACTACATGGTAAGGGCAGTATCTCTATGTGGCATTCAACAGAATAACTACAATACAGTACAGCACTGACCAAGGCATTAACACTATAATCTGTAAACATATCACATTAATGTGCTTCATACTGAAGAATCTCTTTTTTTATTATTTATTTTGCTTATCACATGTCAAATGGCAATGTTTAAAAGACTTACATTTCTCACTTATGTTAAAAATGGTAAAATCTAATGGGAAAGGGTAGAAATTAGCCTGTTTTTTTAGCCTGCATTTCAGCATCTCATCCATATCTGTGCTTAAGTGTTCATAATTCACAGACACACACGTGTGTGAAGTGTGGGCTTCTGGCAACGAGGCGGACGATTAAAATGCCTGCATGACTTCAATAACCGTGGCTTGAATAGCACTTAGTAACGGAGCGTCGTTGAGGGAGCAGGAAAAAGGTGAGGGAATGGAGAGAGAACATTCTCTCCTCTCCTAACAAATGAAATGAACTCTGGGTCTCAGTTTGCACCATGGCGAATTGAGACTGCCTTTATTTCAGGGTTAATGCCCCCTCTGTCGCTTTCACTCGACTCAAAGGTGGATAACAGCATCCATCAGCTTCCTGGCCCCTGAAGTCACAGCAAGTAACATAGCAAAAAAGTTGAGGTGGATGATCACCGCTCAGTGCCTGCGGTTTTGCTGAGAAAAAGCTTTTCAGCCAGAACGCCCCGTCTTTATTACGAGTCATAAAACAAAGAGTTGCCTCATAAAGTGTCTCCATATCTCTATACAGCGTTCTGTGAAAACCTGTCTCTTGATGGAACATCAATCTAACATGAGCTATTGGGGACGAGGCCCTGGGGTCGCTGTGGAGACAGATGTCCAGTAATATTACCATCATACGGCCAAGCGTTTTCAAACTAGCCAGCACACGTGTTGTGATAAAGTGAACCATTACGAGGGTTTTGCCATATTTATGTAATTAATGTACTTGTGTGACATTGATTTTACCTGATTGTGATTTACTATTTTAAAGAAGTGTGGTTTAATCATCCAGGACATGATGAATTTCTACCATGTCAGGTTTAAGGAAGTTGAGGAGTGTGTAAGAACATCATCAGCAATGCTTCTGGAAACTACTGCTTGTCGAACTCTGACACCCTGACAGATTCTGACTCACACTCACATGCATATTTGTTACAGAGCAAGTGAATCAGCACAATATATTTATTACAGATTTTTTTGTTTGACCGTTTTGACCACAAACAGAAGACTTCAGTGTTATTAGAGTAATCAGTATAGTTAACTTCTGTATATAATTGCCAGCTTATGTTAGCTACAATGAACATGCATTGGTCTTTTTAGGTCATAATAACAAACTCAATATAGTCACCATTTACCGTGACAGAAATCAAGATGACCGAAAGACAGAGAACACTATTTTAGTGCAGGCTTTGAAATCGTTATACAGCACAAGCACAATAGCCTTCTAATTAACAATAATTACAAATGAAAGATGTAGATGTATTGCCCTATTTAGGATACCAGGAAGCAAATGAAAAAATAAAGCAATTTCAAAATATCTTCACAGTGAGGAGAAGCAGACCTGAAAATTTGATGCGTTGATGCAATATCTAATAAAATCTGCATCTTTCATGATCTCCATAGTGTCCAATCAAATCACTTCCTATCACTACTTCAAAAATCAATGTGTCGAATCAAATCATCTTATGTATTTTTATTAGTTTGTATCTAATCAAATCATTTCTCGTGAGCACATCTATTGCCATGTTTAGCATCTAGTGAGGTGTTTACTGTCTGTTGACATTGATGTGTTGTGACAAAAATAATGAACATCCAGCACAAAATGTTTACGGAAAAGGACAGAAGATCTACTGCTTTACTTGAAAGAGAAAAATTTTGTTTTGGTGTTGTGTCTGGAAAACATCCACAGACCAAACATCATTCTCCACTGTGCCAATTTTTTTTTAATGACAGAAATAGCAACTAGGTGAGAAGAGAAAACCTGGCACATAAAAAAAGGGACTTCAAGTAACTTTTATTGGTTTATAAAGTGAATTATTTACTTTTGCACATTTAATCATCAGCTTTATTTTTTTATATACATATATTGTTTAATATCTGCTAAAAATAAAAAAGGCCAATTTTTGTTGTGAAACAGACGTTGACTTGATTATGCTAATATCAAAATATATATAAATATTCACCCAGGAGGTCACAATTATTTCTTATAAGGTTAAGGAATATGTGGTTGTGGTTTAGAGTGTTTTTTTCTCACTTGATGCAAAGTATTAACAAAATGGTATTCGGCTTTAATATTCATGTGGGTGTTTTGTATTAAACAAAATGTACTTGCAAATAAAAAAACAGACAAACGCTATTCCTGTTATTGAAATCAGAGACGTTATAATAATATCAAATGCAGCCCAGTGGGTACAAGCGTGGTTTATGATGCCAACACAGCCCTAGGGGCTGCAATTAAGTATTTATGTGACTGAAATTAATGTTTTAATGTTTGTTTCACTGTGTGTTGGAGACTACTGGAGAAATTTGACTGTCATAAAGCAGAAGAGATCCCACATCGCCGTTGCTCCGGGATGTTTTACCAGCACGTTTTGTCTCTACAATATTTAATAGATAAATGCAATCATTCCATCAAAGCCCTATTTTACTGTCAGGCGCTCAGACAAGCCACATTTCACATAAATACATTTGCTCATCTGCTCCGTGAGACTCAGCGAGATGTTTCATCGTCAGTCTTCTCCAGGCAGTAGAGCGTACTGAAGGGGGGCACAGAGATGAGTAATTGAGTGGGTGTACAATTGGCGCTACGAAAACAGCAAAAGACGTCCAAATGGTTTGAAAATGACAGCATGTTATCAGGTAATATCTCAACCCACGATAGGCCTTCTTTATTCCTTTATTCCATTGCTCTCAGGGTAGAGGGAGGAGGAACCGATGGTTTAACATCTCACCAGCCTCAGTGGAGAAAAAAAAAAGAAAACAAGGGTCGTGCTTACAGTAGACAGTGGAAGTTTGATGGATTAGATATTAAAGACAATCTGTACTCTGTGCACTTTCACAGACACAGTGTATATTCTGTTAGAATTGAACTCTGGGTTCTTCTCTCCTCAGTCTCCTCTCCTTCTTTAGGCAGCTTAGAACACAGTAATCACGTACAGGTTTAAGAGAAATCTGACTGAGGTACGTGGGATCGGTCCACTTCCAAATGAACTCTTGACTCCACAGTGAATAATAAACTAAACATGTTGTGTGTTTTGAGCTAAACATCTTATTATAGATTTGAGCTGATAAATCTGAGCTGTGAGGCATAAACTGAGCCAAAGGGCAAAGCTCTAGCTGCAGAAATGCCATGTGTTCAGACGATTTGGACAAATAAACAAAAAGAGAAAGAAAACTGACTTTGGATTTCATGGTTTAAACTGCTTACTTCTATAAGAATCGAATCATTTATTAGCACCTCTCGTGAGACTTACAGTACATGTCCCACAGCCATTTATTTTATTTTGGATATATCAATGATATACAGTGTGAAATCAAACTAAGCAGATGCATGTGTTTTCTAGAGTGTTTGCTTATGTAAAAGGGACCCAAGTAGAACGATTTTTGTTTGTTTGATTGGTTGGTTGTTTGCTTAATGCTAGGAACCTTTAAGCCACATTCAAATATACAACAATTTATTGCTGCTAGGAGCAAGCACTTAATTATAAAGTCAATAGTAGGTGTTAGTATTGGTTGCCATAGCAACAATGTCATATCAATGAGTAGCAAAACTAGCATTCCGAATAGTTTTTCTTGCCACTAAAATGAAACACTTTAGAGGGAGATCTGGCGTTTGTCTATAAACTTTGTCACTGTGTATCTCCATCATATTGTACGAGAAGAAGGAAATACAGCGTATTTGACATGGATCACGTGCACTCTACTGTCTTCAGTCCCACCGAGTCACTGCACCGGGTCCTTCTTTATTTGCATAAAGTTCAATTGTTTTCGATTTTTCTGGCTTGCTGAACATGCCCATATCTACAGTAGTCAACTGTCACTGTTGCTCATTTTGCCGGAAGTTGGCATCTCTCATTAAAAAAAGGAATGATGTCTAGTCCCTTTTTTCACTGCATCTGTGAACATAGCATAAATTCTCCATTGACTTCTTTGGAAACCCTTCAAGAACCTTTTCTTATTAAAAAGTTCCAGACATTTTAGAAGAAAATAAAAAGCAGTAATTTATTCAAAGGATCTTTTAGGGCTTAATAGATAAATACATTTTTTACAGTTTTTATATTCTAAAACAAAAAAAGCAAGAAACATGGGTTCCACCTGGTTCCCTTTCTGATAGGGTAACTCCCAGGTTTCAATGAAAATGTGATAAAGAAGTACAGTAAAGAGAAGGCCTAAAAATATATCAAAGCCATAGCTGTGATGTGGTGTAAGCCTCATAATAACAATCTTATTGTTAGCCCTAAATATTTCCATCACTGCTACAGTAAAATTAGTTCAAAAACTTCCTCCTCTTTAAAGTCTCCTCTAAACTCGTCTCAGCCTCGTGTCCTGGCAGCACCAGAATGGATGTAATGCCGTCACGCGGTCCGCAGCAGAGATTTTGTTGTCACAAACAGAGCGTGTGCTGGATGTAAATTCAGCTGTAAACACTCCCTCCCTAATGCAAGCTGCAGGAGCTGAACAGAGGCTTCACAGTTCACAGCTCAGTAACGACTCTGCTTCTGACAGCTCTAAGCATTCACTACCTCTTGAGTGGACGATATGCAGCAATACATGTCATCTTTTTCTGCACAACACATACACACAGTTTGGGTAGCACAGTTTTCAATTAATCTGGGTAAAAAAAAAAATAATTTAATGAGTCCATGGTAATAAATAAATAAATAAATAAATAAATAAATAAATAAATAAATAAATAAATAACAGCTATATTTATTGTCTGTTTATTTATTAAGACTTGGTATTAATGAAAGCAGTGAGATTAAACCTTCTGCCATGGCTGCTGTGTAAATGAGCAATTACATCAAAAAAATCTTAATACACAGACACGTTCATTTGTACAAAGCATGTGAATGTCATCATACACACGTCACACATTTCTGAGAGCGACAGCAGAGGCATCGGTGCCAGACGAAACACTGCAGCAGCATCAAGGTACTAACACACTGCATCAGCAGATCCATCACACCTCTGAGTCATGTGACACACACAAACACACATATCTCACTATTCTTGTAAGGACTTAATCAATGCTATGCCCACAACTACATTAATACTATTCTATATACTCATACTAATGCTAAATGAGTAACCTACAATGGTGCTTGAATTTTCTATATTTCTTCATAAATATGCTAAAAAAAAAAACAATATCAGTTTTCCACACAAGTACTAAATGTAGAAAGAAACCCCAATCAACATTACAAGAATGTAAAACTCTAGGATTATAAGTTAATTTAAAGTGTTAATTTCAGGTGGGATGAGTGGGAGCCCTGTTTTATTTAAGCAACAAGGATCCTTCAAAGTCTGATCTTCACAATACATGTTGTGGAAGTGTGATATGACACAATAAAGGGGATTTCTGAGAACCGCAGAAAAAGACTTGCTAATGCTCATCAACCTGGAAAAAAGATCCCAAAGAGAGTCTAAAGAGTTGGGACTCTGCCAATCCAGAGTCAGACAAATGGGGAAATGGAGGAAACTCAAGACCGTTTCTACCTCCACAGAAGTGGTTGACCAACATAGATCACTCCAAGCTCAAGACATAAAATAGCCTGCAAGGTCAAAAAGGAACCCAGGGTAACTACATCTACTTAACTATAGACCTCTGTCACATTGACTGATGTTAGCTTTCATGAGTCCATCATCAGTACTGAACAACAGTGATGTGCAGTGCAGGACTGCAAGGAGAAAGCAATTACTCTAGAAAAAGAACATTGCTTCCTGTCTGCCAAATATCACATGAACAAGATCTAACAAACAGCCATTGGAAAAATATTTTGTGGATGGATGAAAAGAAAATATACATTTTTGGATTAAAAGCGTTATGTTTGGAAAAAGGAAAATACTGCATAAGAACCTTATCTGTGAAACGTAGTGGTGGTAGTATCGTGGTTTGAATATTTTTTTCTGCATCTCAGCCAGGATGGCTTGCCATCATTGATGGAACAACGAAATGTGAATTATACCAAAGAATTCTAAATGAAAATGTCATGACATCTGAATGTGACCTGAATCTTAAAAGAAAGTGAGTCATGCAGCAGCACAACGAGATCAAGCACATATGCCTTTCTACCAAAGAAAAAGAAAAAAGAAGAAAGTCAATGTTTTGGAAAGACCAAGTCAACATCCTGACCTTAGCCATTTGGTGCTTCATCCTGCCTGTGAAATGGAAATGGACATTTTTAATCTGTATTAAACAAGGGAATTATTATTATTATTTGATATTTTTGATAAAAAAAAATGTGTCAGGACATTGTTGGCTTTCAGTGTAGAATGTGTGTTTTTACCTATTTTGGGATAACTTTACACAGTAGTGGTAGAAGGTAATACCTTTAATCTTTACATGCTTATGAATAATCACTTGGGGCATCACTGAGAGCAGAAATGGATTTGATATCAACATTTACTTTGAAAATAGGAAACTTTAAGTGACCAACTGTTTTTCTGAAAATTTTCTATGAATAGTAGGCTAGGTAAATGATATTCAAATAAATTAAAATTAAAGCAAATTAAAATTTTATTTGTCACATACACATAAAGTATGTACAGGGTAAGATATGCTTTAAGCAACTGTCCGGTATATGAATAAAAAATATTTTTTTTAAAAAGTATAAAAAAGCAAAAAATAAAATAAGAATAAAATAATAAAAACGTATAAACTATATAAGAAAACTATATAAAAAACTATATAAAAATATGAAAATATAGATGAAGAAATAATGTATATACATATGCATAAATATACATATACATAAATGTGTATGGTTTTTAGAGATTGTCCTTATAATGTGATATGTCATATGAGCCATCAACCACCACTGTGGAGTATGACATGAATGCTGAACACTGACACAACCAAAACAGGCAGAAATAATCAAGTTTTTGGCCTCTTATAAAAACAGGTAATCCATAAGGAATGTTGCGGAATGACCTGAAGTAACTAGCTCATGTAAAGAAACTCCCAGAGTTTAAACAGTTCTGTACTGAGGAATAACTAAGGCTCAAATTTCTCCAAGCTAATATGCAGAACTTCTCAACAGTTACCAGAAACTTTTAAATGTGGTTATTGCTACACAAGAGGGTCAAGACAAACACTGAAAGAAAAGGTCCAAATTGTTTTGCCACTCACAGATATGTAATTTTGATAATATCAATATATCAATAAATAAAGGATCATGTATAATATTTCTGTCTTATTTGTTTCATTGGGTCCTCTTTTCTACAATTAGGAATTATTTTGGAAATCTGATGATGTTTTAGATCATATTTACTGTATACATTTGGTAAATTTGAGACTTTCACACACTACTGAAATGAGTATGAGGCAATTGGGGCATCGCAGATGCTGTTATTTCTCTGTCTGTTTGTTTCTCTGGTTTACATAGTGTTTTCGAAAGGCACACAAATGTGTTGTCCTGCACTCAATCAACCAGATTTGTTCTTTTCTTATGTTAGTTAGTTGAGTTTAAATTAGTTGCATTAGCTAGCTACATTAGTTACCTTGGATCAAATTGGATTGCATCAGAAACTTATGGATTGTCAGCAACAATACACTGGGTAAAAGCTGTTGTTTTCACTTGCCTGGAAATGTCAATGTACATTTTTTCTTGTCTAGCCAGCATTTGCTGCAGGATTGGATGCTCCTGTGTACTGCTGTGTTTTAAGATGTTTGATGAGGTTACATGTGTTACAGGAAGATGTAGATTCTCAATTCTTTCTGCGTTCGCAGTTTGCAGTCTGCTTGGCGTTGCTTGCCATCATTAATCATGAAATACGGCCAGATCACTGTCATTTCCTGCCGTCTTTTCATTAGCATAACAATGTACACTAGTCTTACGTTACACAGTATCAACTGGAAAAAGCTGTTGGTAATGGAGTACAAGTAAATAATCATGGTATTAGACCAATACAAAATTCCAGTAGAAATCGGTACTGATGCATACCTACATACACATAAATCTAAACCTAACCTTAAACTATGTCTGTTTAATTTAAAAAAGCTTTAGTTCTGCAAATAAAAAAAACACAGTTTTCCTTATGCTGCCCAGCCAAATGTCTTTCAGCACTTTCAGATCCACAGCTACTGTTACACTCCCCCCATCAGTGACAGTCAATATTTACAGGACGCCAGACGAGCAAGCCAGCAGCCAAAGTCGACCCTTTGCGAGCACCGGCTGTCGGACTAATTGGGTACATTTGTCTTTCATTTAGAGCTGATTGGAGTCCAGGAACAGATCCAGCTGGCCCACACCGACGTCATCGTGCCAGCACAGAAAAGCCAGAGCAGACACATTGTGCCAGGAGCTCTTCTATTCTTACAATCACAAATCCGTTTTTTCCTTCTTTTTTATTTGTTCTCACATTCACACGCTGATCACTCAAAAAGCCTGTTAGCCTGCAGCAAAATCGGATCAGCTAAATCACCACATCTCGGTAGATAAGCTTTTCAGTTCTATTCAAGCAAAAGACCCGTAGGTTTTTCATTCCACAGCTTCCGAGTCGTAATTATAATCTTATGCTAAGTCAATCAATTAACTAATAAACCACTGTGTGCTACTGTTAGAGTTACCGGTACCACCTTTAAGTTCTTTTTCTATAACAACATATCCCCAAGTGTTTTATTTCTCTTCCACCACAGCAAATTATCTACAAATACAATTTATTTATTATTGTTTATTGTTATAATTCTGGAGAAACTGAGTAACTGCTCAAACAATATAAACGTATGTAAATATATATATATATATATTATAAGTTATTGCGAAAAACATAGTTATGTCAAAAAACAAAGTTATTTTTTAAAAAAAAACATACAGTTTTTTTTTTAATACATAAAGTTAAAGCTTTGTCTCTAATTGTCACAAAGCTCTTACACTGAAAACTTGAAAAATATGATTTGTAGCTGCCCAGGCCACTGTTTTATAGAAAATTCATCAATGCCTTAACAATCGGTCCAGACTGTCCAGAGTCTTTAACAGTGTTGTGGTTTAATAATATAATTATAATTAACATTTGCAAATGGGGTTATCATTCATTCATCTTCAGAGAGTGGTTATTCTAATCAGGGTCACTGTGTTCAACAGAGTTATGTATTTAATATTCACTCTATGTACAAATACAAATCTAATAGTGCAAAAAAGTGATGGCAATTAACCAGCCAGTGTAATTACCAGGAGAATTATATCCCTCCATCTCAGGTCTGCAGGATCACATTGTGAGCATCATTTATATAATTGACCTTCGTTATTAAGAAACTAATGTCGCGTCTTTGTCCAAAAGGTTTTATGTGTCAGAGTCAGTGAATAATAGCAGCTAAATTATTAATCATTTAAACCTGTTTTGTAGTTTTTAAGGTGAAAAAGAAGCTCTGCTGAGACGGCGGGCAAAAAGACAACATTTTGTGTCTTTTCAAGCAAACAAAAAAAAAAGCGCTATGGATTGAATAGAATCATGAAATTATGAATAATTTACTTTTTTATACAATACATGAACTTTGAATGTAATACACTGAGCAAGTATTAAATAAAGAGAGAAGGAAATGGTTTTGAATTACATTCAGTTTGGCCTACTTCCTGTCTAGACAAAACTACCTACTATGAAATGAAAGGCTAATCTGGCCAAAAGTAAAACAAGCTTATCCTTAGAACTAATCTGTTAATCTGCATTTAAACTAGTCTCTCATTTTTAAGAGCAAAGTCCTGGTTTTTAATTTTCTGTTTAGTTCAGATTGGCACCTTGTCTCTAAATTTGTGATGAATAGCGTAGCCAGTGCTGACTGGGTCTCTGCTTTAAAGCTCCATAGAACAGTGTAAATATTTAAAAACTTTACTTTCTACCAAAAGTGTGTGTTCTATTAAGCATCACAACATAAAACTGATCTGAAACTGAACCAACTCTTCTGAGAATGTTTTCCTTTTATTTTTATTTTGACACGAAAATGCATATTGAAAACTAAACTAATAAAATAAAACATGCACCGAATTCTTGTCGATCCTCGTAAATGAATATGACCAATACAATACCAATACAAGCGTCAACAATTATCTGCATTCAAAACAAATAATAAACAAAATCCTTCAGTACAGAAACTGTTCCCATCTCGAAAACTCGAGGATCAAACTAATAACCAGTTTCCCAGTTATAATTACGACTTCATGTGCATTCTGATATCCCCCGAATACTCAAATGAGTATTCTAAGACTTAAGCAAAGAGAATCAGTATTCAATTACAGTTACACATTAGCTCCTTCTGCTACTTTGTTTTTAGCTATTAGCTTTCTCTATCTAGATCACCTTTCATCAGCCTTTTGATTGGTCTAGGAGGAGTTTAGGAAAGAATTACCCGATATTATCCCCTCCCTCTTTACATGTAAATAGTCACCAGTTATTTATTCTGCATCATTTTATTACGAGCTGAACTTTTAAGAACTTTTTGAGTTTTGTTTTTTTAAGGCGAGTCTGGATGACTGCCAGGCAGTTAGCACACAGAGGCGCGTGCTCTCCTTCCACTTCCGCCTGACAGGACAGGATAATCTATTTCAGATAGAAAGTATACAGCAGAGCATGCGCCTCTTCATCAGTCCATCACCGCTCACGAGTCGATATCACAGGCAGCCCGAAACATGTTTATTAAAGATTTTTTCCGCATACATGGGACAGAAATTGCCATACTCCAAAAAAAAAAAAAAAAATTGGATGGATTCTGCACAGGTAATTAAGATAAAACGATTCGACGATTCGATTCTGCAAAGATGGAACCTGCTCCATCCGCTGCTCTGATTAGACGCCAGTGAAGGCATTCTCTGAGATTCGAGACGATATTCCCGTTTTTAATTACACACATGAGCAGCCGCTTAACTACCACCACTGACTCATCTGCATGATTGAAATATAATTACCATGTGATTAAAACGCGGCTCTGTTTGGTCTGCTAGTGCAATTGTTTTCTCTTTTCCTGCTGCTTTGTTGGTTTGTTTTTCTGTCACAGCCCCGAGAACTATTAAAGCTATATAATAAATACTCACAAAGAAATTACACTTCCTGCAGTTTGGAATTAAAGAGCTGTTAGTGTATAAAGGTGATTTTTCAGTGCTGTTGAAATTATTGGCCCTCTGTAATAGCCCACAGACTAGGCATGTAACAGGACGACCTACAGTACCAAGAATTACTATGCATACACATTTCATGCTTCTTCATATACAGTACTGTGCAAAAGTTTTAGTAAGGTGTAGAAAAAATGCTTTCAGAAATATAAATAATGAGTGTTTATTTCTGTCGATTTTCAAAATGCAAAGTGAGAAAACTAAAGACAAATCTAAATCAGATCAAAATTTGGTGTTACTAAATTTTGCCTTCAAACCAGCATGAAGTGATGGCACGACCCCCACAGAGCCCTGAACATCATCATCGAGTGTGTCTGGGATTTCATGAAGAGACAGAAGGATGTGAGAAAGCCTACATCCACAGATCTGTGGTTAGTTCTCCAAGATGTTTGGAACAACCTACCAAGTGTACAAGTGTACCTAGAAGAGTACACTTAAAGTGTGTGCAAGTGTACCTAGAAGAATTGCTGCTGTTTTGAAAGCAAAGGCTGGTCACACCAAATATTTATTTAATTTCTCTTTGAGTTCTCTTTTGGTCATTTCCTGCATTTTGTTCATTTATGAAAATAAATGTTTAACACTTCCATTTTTGAAAGCATTCTTTGTTTATAGCATTTTAGCTCAAAGAACAACAGCGCATAAGTATTTTCAGCATTGTTATATGTGCCCATTTAGATTATAGTTTGTCGAGGTAGAACAAACTGTTAAAGCACCAGGATCTAAAAAAATAATAAATAATAACCCAGAGGTCTGAACAAAAAAAGCATGTAAGGTTTGCTACATCCTTAATTTATCCACAGTCAATACATTTACAGACAACCAAATAATTCATTAGCGATATGATAGCTCAATAAGTTTGAAATGCCTGCAGGTAAACAATTTAGACACCTGACTGAGCTCGAACCGATTGAAATTCAGGTTTCTAAACAGGTGGCGAAGAGCCGAATTAATCCGAAGAATGGGAAATAAATTAGCAAAGAAAATTTGAATGTGACAACATATGCTGGGTGGGCACTTGTGCAGATGTATCATGTAATGCACATACAAATGAATTTTTGAATCGGATTGCAATGTTTATGGTATATACAGAATAAGCAGTACTTACTGTAAATACAGAACCGTACAGAATCTACAATTGGACTGAATTTATTCAGATTGTTAAAAATTTGCAAACGTAAGCATACTTTGAATCTGCATTATCCTGGTCATGGTCTCTGTGGTTTAAATAATATTTCAAAAACAGTTTTGCTTGGGTTGGACGAATGACAGCCCAAGCCACTGCAAATTCCTCAATATACACACACCTTTGACCACATCACAATAATTGAATTCTGTAGTAATGTTCAAGTTTGAAACCAATAAAAGCAATACACTTAAGCCATTGTTCTGTCCATGGAATGGCTTATTATGTCTGTTATGTTGCCTAGCAACCAAAGCTTGCTCATAACAGACTTTACTGTTTGGAGGACAAATTGCTTCTTGTAGATATTATTAATAATAAATTAAATGAGATGTTGGACAATAGATTTAATCATAGAGTTTTTGTCATTCTTTTATAAAGCAATAAGCTGCTTGAGAGTCTGTGCTATAGTACTTTACTTTTTAAAATCATGACTATTTTGCAAGGAATTTAACACTGAAATAATGAAATGCGATAAACAATACATCGGTATGACGATGAGGAGTTACTGTTACTACCCCAGTGGTGAGTTGATGATTTTACTACAACAAAGTGTAGGAACATTTTTATTTGTAAAAGAATACCATGTTATATTTTAACAGTTTAGAGAGAGAGGTTTATTCATTTTAGCACTTATGTTATAGCAGCTATAAACTGTCATTTCATCGTTGGCATGTCTTTTTATTATCTTGAAGGTATTTAGACAAAAATATCGATGTTAGCCAGAAAAAGAAATGAAATCCCCAATGCTACAATGGAGGGCTTCACTTTTATGCTGTTATCCATTTATATTCAGTATCCACCATATATGAGCTGTGATTGAATGTTCGGATCTGTTAATATAGAAACAATAACTTTTGAGGAAGAGCACTGTAACATCTGCCATCCGGGTCGCTATGTTAACTTCTGGTACTATAGACATTTATACAGCTATCTAACGCCGGTCAATGAATTCCGCCATCAAGGTGACCTGAACTCACCTTGATGGCGCGCCCAGATAGGTTTAATGGTTTAGTGGATAAATGTAGAAGGTTTCTAAAACAGTGGCGTATTTATATCGCTCACCAATCTGAACATTACTCGAATTAAGTCACTTAATGTGCATTAATGATGACCCTTCTTACAGGCAAAGCAAGCGTTAACTCTGAAACAAAGTTCAACTACTACAATTACCTCAAGGCATGAGCACAGCAGTTGAGTATGCCATATAACTCCTTCCCCTTACAGTTTTTGTTTATCCGTTCAAGTGAGCATTGCACATCAAACTCCAGCTCCAACAGAACCCTCACTCACCACCAGCTTCAGGATCTAGACATTTTTATTGTGCCATGAACCATGAAAGTCAAGATTACTGCCATTAATAAATAACCCATTGGGGATAGCTTTCCAACAGACCGTTCAGTTGGCGCCCAAAATTGGACTATTTAACTCCTGCCGGCTGGCCTTCCAAAAACCCCTATGACACCACAATGTCCAAGGGTATGCCCACAGCCATGGAGACAGCCACTACTTTGTTTCATCACGTTTCAGCTGTATCATCTTTCCAAGGACATCATGGCAGGGTCCAATTTGCATCCCATGTGTGGAAAGCATTCTGCACCCAGTTGAACATCAACATCAGTCTAACATCATCTACAGTCTACTGGCTGTGGAGTGGCTTAATCAGGAGATCGGGCGGACTATATACTGCTATTGTAAAATCATTGGAGCGAATTTATTCCTTGGACTGAGTATGCCCTAAACACTTTGATTCACTCCTCCACAAGATTAATCCTTTTCCAATGTATCCTAGGATTTAACACCCCCCCCCCCCCCTCCCTGGTCAGTGGAACCATCGCACGTTCCAGCAGTGGATGACTAGTTCTGATACAGCAGAAATTTTTGTGAGGTGCTCATGTTTGGCTACAGTGGCAGTTCATGCAGGCTGATCAACGCCACCACCCTCATCCCAAGTGGGTACTGGGTTCTGTAACATCTGCCATCTGCCTTCACACCTCCCCGTCTTCAGCACCAGAGGGAACCCTTACCGGAATTCTAGCGCTTCTCATGCACGCTATTCATCCTTGAAGTTCCGTCAGTTGTCCTGTATTACCAAGCCTTGTTACATTTCTCTCATTTTGCTTCCTGTGTTAATTACCTATTTTTTTGTTTTCAAGATTTATGCTATTTTGATTCCGTATTGGATTTGTCTGCCACGTTTATCACTGTATTCTAATTCTTTGAACTCTGCCAGTTTTTAGGTTTTGCCTCTGCCTCACATGTTAGATTGTTTGCTATTGTTCTCCATTAAACTCTGCATGTGGATTCTCCTACATCTGCCTGAGCATTTGCATTACAAACACATTATTTTCAAGTCAAGTCAAGTCAAGTCAAGAAGCTTTTATTGTCATTTCAACCATATAGCTGTTGCAGTACACAGTGAAATGAGACAACATTTCTCCAGGATCCTGGTGCTACATAAAACAAAGACAGGGCTAAGGACTTAGTAAGTAAGTCCTAGTCACATAAAGTGCAACTGTGTAACCTGATGCAAACAGTGCAGGACAAGACAAACAAGACAGTGCAGGACAAAAGACAGTGCAGACAAAAAGTTACAAGACAATACAAAAAGTACAAAAAATACAATACACAAAAGACAATAAACAGAAACAGCGCTGACTGACCAGTGTAAATACTATATGTAAATACTGAATGTTCAAACAATATTTCATGCAGTAACACTAGAATGAACACAGTTTCTTAACAGCAGGTCCCTGAGATAATGTATAGAATTGTGCAAAAACAGCAAACGACTGAAATATTGTATAGTTTGTGCAAAACGACTGTTTTCACTTTTCACTCCTAACAGAGCTGGTGTTGTACAAAATTAATCAACACCACCTGAACAAACAGAATCCAAAGGTTTTTTAAATGCTAAGGAATGGCAAACCTACTACTGCAAGAGTCAGAAACAACAACAGGTGCCTAAGAATATATAAATAAAATATAAAAAAATATTCATAATCCAACAAATTTATCCAAAAAATAAATATTGCCTCTGGTCACACTTTCTATTTTCATGTTGTGCTTCCTCTCAAACTTCAGTCTGCTGTCAAAAACAGTTCTGGACTGCTTCAAATGCTGGACCATTTCCAACGGCTTCTCTATATATATATTTCACAGGCTCACAAAGGAGAAACACACAATTACAATTTAAAATTTTTATTTTAAAGTTTAAATAATTAAATAAATCATCACAGTGATAAAAGACTTGAATATAGCAGAGTAGCTGGCTGCAAGCCACTGAAATGAAAACAGTGAACCAAGGGGCTGCATAAGATATACAAAAATGTAAAAAAAATAGTAATAATAATAATTATAATGATAAAAAAAAAAAGAATTGGATTAGGCTTGTTTTCTTTTCTTTCACTTTAAGTGCCCAATTGATTTTGTCTATTTTCTCTACGTTGGTATCTGATTGCCAGGAATAGTTAGATATCAGGACCGAGAGAGTAGCTCAGGGGGCTGATACAATATGTTCTTGACATCAATATTTTGGCTCAAATTATACAACAGTGCGATCCAATCATTTACACCATAGCACTGTTGAATTCTCCATTCTGCTCAGTCAGAGAGTGTAGATTCATTTTCCACAGCAGTGGTTCTGAAGGTACCACAGCCCCATGATCACAGGTTTATAAGACCTTTGTGTGATTTATGCAATAATTGCAATAATGATTAAATAATGACAAGAAAATGTATTTAACAGACAATCACCCAAAGTTTGTAAATAGTATAAATTAAGTATAAAGTCTTTAAATACATTATTTTACTGATAATATTGACCTGCATAAATAAGCACTGTGAGACTGTTTGATTATAAATAGAATTAATGTACTCTATGTTTTCTGATGATTGTGTGCCACCATATAATTAACTATAAGTACCTTATAGTGGCCTTTTGATTAAACTCAAAATTATGTCTTTTGCCTTAAAAAAACAAAACGTAATTGTTTTGTTTTCTGTAAGATGATGCTTTGTAACAGACAGAAATAGACAAAACACTTAGGGACATGCTGTTTTAGGAAAATCATCAACTTGGAGGTTTTGTGATCAACTTTAGTTATCTGTAGAAGTGATCCCACTCTTGCAGATCTTTTTTGTTTGCATGTATTAAAGTTATTTCTAATAAACATAGTTTATATAAGTTCCATTTTCCTGAATTATAAAGAAATTAAAGTAACTCCATCTCCTCCCATTTCCCAAAAGTGTGCGTGCATGGTGACCTGTGATGGACAGGTATCACATCCAGCTTGTGTTCCCATGTCACACCCAGTATTCCTGGGATAAACTCCAGCTTAACCACAACACATAAAGCATATACTGAAACTGAGTTAGGGATCAAGTCATGTGTTAGTTATTACAGTAGGTAAACTTACATTTTTTTCTTTAAGTCCAAATTAGATTGCAAAGTTTTGTATATTTAACTCAGAGTAATTCAATGTTTTGACTACTTGTCAGTTGAAACTTCTTCAAGTTGAGTTGCCTCACATTTTTAAGGCAGCAGGTGAACTTTCTTTTCCAAGCTTAACCACTTTGAATTTTTTTTACAGTGTACATACTCTACTGCGTTGAGTTTGAGATATGAGTTTACATTATAAGGTAGAGATAAAAGGACACCCTTTTTAAATCATTCACTTTAAACGGTATTGGTGTAGGAGATGTGAATGTGCAGTAAATATCTAATATAAAAGCATCTTGATTAGTGCAATAGTAAATCATCATGCTGATAAAAAGTTTGGAGTATTATTAAGCATAATTTACATAAACCTTTCCATTATTCAGACTAGTTGAGTGGTTTGTTTTTGTTTTTAAAAAGTGTAAATGGGTTTCTACAAATGTATTCCTTGCCCTTCAGTCTTAATAATTTACACACAAAGTGACTTTCAGGCTGCAGGTAATAAATTTATCTATTAGCAGTGATATATGGATATCTTATCTTACTGACATGCAAAGACACAGTCCACTGTAGAGGATGATACTACAGTAAATCATCTAGTACAGTTTTATGGGTGTTTATCAAGTTTGCATGTTTTTACGCATAAGAATAGTGTGTCTTTGTTTTTACACACAAGAAATTTGACTCGGAATCTGAGCCTTGTTGCTTTTGTTATGTCTGGGCTACATGATACCTCTCACCAACACTATGGCACCATCAGTATCAGTAACTTTTTTTGTAGTACAGGTATAAGATTATATTCTAATCACACAGAACGATGGCATCTTTATTTGGAATGAAATAAGATAAATGTGAAATGAAAATTACAGTTAATTCTTATTAATATCATAGCGCTAAAGCCTAAACGAGACCCTGTCAAACTGCTGAACCTAAAACAAACCACTGTTCTGTTGCACAGCTGTAATTTAATCAGCCTTACAATTCCCGATTCATCAAGCAGTTATTTTCTGAGCACTAATTAAAACTTCTAATTGTGTTATTGAACTGATAGGCTCAGATTCACACTTCACATCACTATGTGCCTTTTTCTTTCACAGGAATGAGAAAATCTCCTAGTTTCTCTTTAAATCCATCAATAAGAGAGGAGTCATTCCTCCTATAGCTTCCTATTCTGGGGGATCTCAGGATCCCCTAGAGACACGCCGTCACCTTCGTCACTTCTTTCTCCTTTCCATCTGTCTGATTCATTTCAGTGTATAGTATAAGGTGTTTCCAGCCCAGGAGACTCAGTCACTGGATCACAGAGCAAAGCAGGTGTGAAGATTGGTCAAAAACAAAGCTCAAGGCCACCGAGTAGAGTATTATTATGAAAACTTGTAAAAGATGCAAAAAATCATAGCCAAGCAAAATTCTCTAAAGATCAACTTTACTACAATGTGGACATGGTTAATCTCAGGTAAACTTTAAATAAACGCTCCATATTCACCAACTACAAAACTTATTAGTATTGTCTACAATTATAGCATTAAGTGCAACCTTAATTCTTTAAAATCAGGCTCTATGTAAGGTGCTATGGTTCATGCTCACTGCTGACTTACAAATTAATACTGAAAAAGTGCACATAGACTTAAGTTACACCGGCAAAGTGTGTATTGAAAGTGCAGTTTAGAATCTGCGTGACTATAGTACTGACCTTACTATAAGTACATCTTCCTTGTATGATATCAACCTTGACTTATAACAACAACAAAAAAGCAGCGAGAAGGA
This sequence comes from Tachysurus fulvidraco, assembly GCF_022655615.1. NCBI lineage: Eukaryota > Metazoa > Chordata > Actinopteri > Siluriformes > Bagridae > Tachysurus > Tachysurus fulvidraco. The sequence goes on along the minus strand of NC_062538.1, from coordinate 10,172,850 downwards.
CAATTTAGTGTAACCAAAAGATGAAATTTTGTTTGTAGTGCCGTAAACACACAATTTCTTAGACTAAAATAAATACATTAGCATGACACTGTTAATTAGATCGCAGTGTTGACCATTTAAAGGTTTTCTTTTTCACACAGAGGATATTGTAGAAAAAACATCTTAGTCGTTTTCTCTATACTGTAGAGTCAGAGTCCTCCACAACAGAGTTTGATTTATTTTAGTGCTTGCCATCTTCACACGCATATATCATCATATTTGTTTTTTTTTATTTCAAATTGTCTCTTACTTTTGTTATATCGCATTATGCTTGACAGCAAAGAAAAAAACATGATTTCTGTTTTCAGTCCACATTTTCTATCCCTGATTTTTTCAAGTTTAAAAGCATGAGCATGGCCCACCACTCAAAAACACCAAGTATGACTCCAAGAATGAAAAGTATTCAACTTATCATCCAGATGTTGCACAATTGTCAGTTTTCACTGGGTTGGAGGTGTGTTATACCCTCGCTCCTTTGTCATTCACAGCAAAGCTAGCAAATTGTGCACATCTGTGAGCTCATGCATACGGAAGGGGGCAGGAGTTTCTTCCATATTACACCAGCCTATGACACTGCATGAGCAACAAAAGCCAAAGATTCAGTTGTCTGGATTCACATATCGCAAAGGAAGCTTGTGATAGCTTTTGACCTCACGGTTGGTAAGTGTCATATGACAGGGAAGACTTAGCTGTTAAGTAGAAATTGGCCAAGACAAAATTAGAAAAGGAAATCGGGGCAAATGAATAAATACCTTGAAGATGCATGTTTTTTAAGCTTTCAATTGCGAGTAACTCCAAGTGTTACAGACTGATGCAATTAGGCAATAAGATGTAAAGTAAACAATGAACCTCATTTTCAAATGCTTAGCAATAAGCCCAGACATTGTGCTGTTTTAATGCTGCACAAGGGAATTTTTTAAGCGTTTCCTGCTCTACATAAGAGCACTACAGGGCAAAATTCTTGCAGTTGCTGTTGATAAAAGATTTGCATTTTTACATTGTGTTTTCTCTCTAAATTTGTTGAGGTGCCCAAAACATTGGCATATAACAAATAAATAACAAATAAAAGATAACTATGTGATATACTGTATATGGATGAGTTTACACATAGCAAAACAGATCAAGATCAGGTTCCTTGGTGTTCACCTGATAGAGAGCCTCACCTGGTCCCTAAACACCAGCTCCATTACCAGAAAAGCCTAGAAGCACCTCTACTTTCAGGGAGGCAGAGGAAAGCCCATCTATCACCCCCATCCCCACACCAGCATATTCAACAGGGGGAATACAAAGAGCATCCTGTGCAGCTGCATCACTGCCTGGTTTGGGAATTCCACCGTCTCGGACCGCAAGACCCTGCAGGAATTAGTAAGTACAGCTCAGAAGTTCATGAGTCTTTCTTCTCTCCATCACAGACATACAAAAGTATTTGTGGCCTCACAACCAAACCGTGTAATAGTTTCTTCCCCAAAGCCATCAGAGACTTTAATTCCCAAAGAATGGACTGACACCAACACACACACATCGAGGCCTTGCTTTCAGACTGAATAAAACCGAAAGACGTAGTGATAATTCTGTGCTCAACTCTGCATTTTCCTTTCCTTCCCATTTACATCATAATTTATCAGGATAAAATATTTTAAAATCAGCACTTCATCCTATGATAAATCTATAACTACATAATGTGCACTTGGCTTTATCTCCGGAGCATTTACAGCTCCCTAACTAAATGTCCATTACAGTCCAATGCAGCCCATTACATCCCATTACAGCTCAAATAACCATTAAAGACAATTACATTGAATTACAACCCATTACATCTTATTATTGGGGATTAAAGTCCATTGCAGCCACACCCTTTAACACCCATTACATCCTTTTATAACTTAAATACTCACTAGAGTTCATTACACCTTAAATCCTCATTACATTTCCAACTCCCTGTATAACTCATGAGAGTAAATTACAGCCCTATACAGCTTACACCCAATCCCTATTACACCCACGTAAAATTGTGACAGCTCACGACCCTAAACACTCAATATTACTGCTCAGTAGATTCCATTAGAGATAATTTCAGCCCATTACATCCCATACCCAAATGGCCATTACACCCCCTTACAGCCCACACCCAAATCCCTATAACAAACCGCTTAAAACCCATATTAACACTCATATCCTAAACATTCATTACAGCCAATTAAAGCTAATTACATCCCATTATTGCCTGTTACAGCTCAATGCAGTTCATTATAACTTAGTACAGTTCATTAGAGATGATATAAGCATATTACAGCCCACTCCCAAATGCCCATTACGTCTAATTACGTAACCCAAAACATGTATTACAACTCACTATAGCCTATTACCCTATTACGCCCAAAAGCCTGTTACTGTCCAAACCCAAAACATGCATTATGATGTATTATATCCCTCACAAAAAACGCATTACATTTCATTGTAGCCAACAACCAAATGCCTATTACTATCTACTATACCCCATACCCAAGTGCCTATTACTCATCTTTACAAGCCGCAATTAATCCCCATTACAACCTATGCCCAAATGTCCATTACTAATCAGCCTGTGCCCATCTGCCCAAACACCCCATTATAGTCCTTACACAAATGCACATGAGACTCTATATTGAGGCCCAAAACATAAATTACAGAGCATTATAGCCCAATATAGCTCATAACCTACATACCCATTATTCAACTCATTGTATCCATTATACCCCAAAATGTCATTACACCCCCAATCCTAAACACTATCAGCATATATCTAATGGAGGGCAATGGGCCTCTCCAGTGGGGGAAAATACCACTGCTTAATTATGAAACATTATTTATGATGTCAAGTCAAGGTTGTGAAAAACAGTGCTTTCTAAGCAGAAAAATATTTAAGGAGGTTTGTAGAGTTAGTGGTGGTGTGCAAAGAAACAATATTAACAATGTTGCTAAAGTTAGTGTTAATTTAACCTGAACAGTGTAACAATGTTGATAAAGTTATTTTTGAATTAACCTAAACAGTGTAAAAATGTTGTTAATTGAACACTAACATTAGCAACATTTTTACACTGTTTAGGTTAATTAAAAAATAACTTTATCAACATTGTTACACTGTTACACTAACCTAAAAATAAATTAACAATGCTGCTAAAATTAGTGTTAATCTAACCTAAACAGTGTAACATTGTTGGTAAAGTTAGTGTTAAATTAACCTGAACATTGTGATGATGTAGCTAAAGTTAGGGTTAAATTAACCTGAACATTGTGATGATGTAGCTAAAGTTAGTGCTAAATTAACCTTAGCATTGTGATGATGTAGCTAAAGTTAGGGTTAAATTAACCTGAACATTGTGATGATGTAGCTAAAGTTAGTGTTAAATTAACCTTAACATTGTGATGATGTAGCTACAGTTAGGGTTAAATTAACCTTAACATTGTGATGATGTTGCTAAAGTGCTAATCCTTATTCACAATTTTATCTAATTTCCTATAAATAAAGCTGTAAGGAATCCCCAGTAACCTCACTTCGTTATTAACCCCTGTAAAGTTTTAGCATGTTTATGCATAGTTAGTAATGTACAGCTGCAAGACTATGTCAAATATTATGTCTAAATTCTTTATTTTTTTAATAGTGCATTTGACGGTGAACACTTTTTAACTTTAAATTGTTTTTATTTCCTATGCTTTTATTTGTAGAGGCATTTTTAACCCTTCCCACCCCTGGTTCAAGATGAGTTTGGATTAGCTGAGGGGTAATATTCATGGCTGTTAGCTACAAGGGAATATTTAAAATGTACTCATATGTAAAAATATGAGACAAACTCTCAATGCTATAAAACTGACAAATGAAATGTACATCTGTTAAATATAGGTAAACAAACAACGCTCATTATATGAGTAATAATTCATGTCCTTAAGTAAAGTGTAATAAATATGTAAATAAAACAAACATGCCAGCAGTGTTTACGTGTTCATCTGTCATACATTTCATACTTGTACTTTAATTGCTTCATTACCTTGTTTTTTATTTATTCTTATAAAAGCTGCATTTTTTCTCAAGGTTACAGAGTTTTCTATATACAGTATGTGGAAACCGTACATAGATCCTGTAGTTTCTTTTATGACCTATTGTTATTTTTATTATATTATTATTTCTTAATATGATATATATATATATATATATATATATATATATATATATATATATATATATATATATATATATATATATATATATATATATTATAATATAAATATATTATAATATTTATAATATAATTTTGTATAATGACAGTAAGAAAAACCTCTTATAATTAAAAGATCAGGCTTTAAAAATTAAAAATAAATAAATGTATATAAATATATGCAATAAATGTAGTTCTATAATATAAATAAAACTATTCTATCATATTTGAATAAATTAAAAATGATTTACAATGTGTTTCATTTTGGGTATTTTGTTGTACACCATATGGCAAAAAGTAGCCCCCTTTTTTGCTATACACTAAATATATTTAGCTTTGAGAATGGAAGACGTGTACAAGACACTAGAACAGAATTTCAGCATTTATTTCCTGATATTTACAACTTAGAACATGGCACCATTTATTTGAATCGTCATCAAAAATATGGGAACATGTGACTGGCAGATGTTGTTTAGTTGGCCAGGTGTGCCCAGCTAGCCTGATTGTTAAAACAATTAACAGATCTTTCTAATTAAGTAATATTTCACAGGCCAGTGTGTGGTTATAAAAAAATGTTAGTCACTCAGTAATTATAACTTGTTGTATTAATAAATATTGCACTTGCAATTGGCTGGTTTATACAATGTATGGTTGTGCTTCCACTAGCATAAATATATCCCAAAGAATCTTCTCTATAGCATGTTGGACCACATTGATTTGTAAATTTCTTTTAAATGTGCTGCTGGGGAATTTGGCATCCCTTTCCACTGGATGTTGGAGCGTGTGTGATTTGTGTTCATTCAGTCACAAGAGCATTAGTGAGGTCTAGTGATTCCTGGCATGCAGTCTGCGCTCGAGTTTCTGAAAGTTGTTCAGTGGGGTTGAGTCACAGAGTCACTTGAGTTCTTTCAATCCAGCCTTGGCAAACCATGTCTTCCTGGAGCTCACTTTGTGCACAGCGGCATTGTTATGGGCATTGATTGGTATGGTTTGTTCTCTGTTGTTCCTGACAAGGGAAATCTTAATGCTATACCATACCAAGACATTCTAGAAAATGAAGTGCTTTAAAATTTGTTGTTACAGCAAGAGGAGATGGTCAGGTTTCCACATACTTTTGGACATATAGTGTATCTCAAACGTATCTTTTATATGTGTTGCGTGTATGAAACAGGATAACTTTTATTTGAACAAAATGTCAGTTCATCCCTGCTGTGCATTGTATTATTTATTATGCAATAATACATTAAACATTTGTACTACGGGCCATGGGGAAATGTGTGATGAATAAATTAAGGACAATGCAACAAGCCAAATATATATCAGGTTTATTTTTGGCAAGCAAACAACCAGGGAAAACGGTCTGTTAAAAGAATAATGTTAATAATTTGGCCTTTTCTGACACAAAATGCGCCTTTCTCCAAGCTATTACCCTAAGTGACATTAGCTTGGCAACCTACAGACCTACAGCAGAGAAAAGTACTGAATAGGGTTTAATTAAAATATAATCATTAATGACTCTAATTAGAGGATACTATATGTAAGCTGTCAGAGTACTGATATATTAATACTGTAAACTAAATACTAAATAACTAAATGAATGCGGTATAGTCCATGCTCATTTCTAAAGTAGCAAAGGGCACAGGTCAAAAATATATAGTTATTGTTATTTTAGCTGTCTTATAAAGTATATATAATTTTAAAATAAATAAAAAAGGCATTGTTAAGTTGATAAAAATCAAGACAAAGCTATCAGAGGGATAGCAAAACATCAAGTGTGGCCAAATCAATGATTTATTTCAGTCTTAATAACAAACAATGCTGAGTTCTGGACAACCAAAAGAAGACCATGAATTGACAAAAAAAAACATGAAAAGCAACTGTAGTGAATGGGAACAGGAATTCTTTTTTTCCTGAGAAAAAACCCTGTCAAAACAGTTGGTTAGATCAATAACATCCTTTAGGAGGTATGTGTATCTGTAACAAAGTCAACAATCAAGAGAAAACTGCACCAGAGGGTTCACCAAAAGTGTCAAACCACTGCAAAGCCAACAAAACAGGCTGACCAGATCAGAGATTTATGAAACATTTAAAAAAATAGTTTGCACAGGTCTGGAACAATATCCTATGGAGAGATCAGATGAATATCATCAATCTAGAGAAGAGAAGGAACTGCTCATGACTATGAATTATTATAAAATGATCTTATGGTGTGGATATTGTATTGCTGCCATTGAACAAACAGGAACTGGAGACAGATACGGTAATGGCCAGGCAGCGCATCAGCAGAGAAGAAACCCAGCATCTGGTGATGTCTATGGGTTCAAGACTTCAGGCAGGATTTGCAACCAAGTATTAAAAATGCATCCATCCATCCATTTCAGTACTGCTTATCTTACACATGGTTATGGGGAGTTTGGAACCTAACCCTGGAGACCTTAGGGCACAAGGCATGGGACATCGTGGACTTGGTACTAAACCATCATATGGGCACAATCACACACAATCATGTCCAGTAAAAGTGCTAACCAGTAAGCCATTATTCTCCCAGTATTAAAAAAATGATAGACTAGCTTATGATTATTGTTCCTTGGGGGGGGGGGGGGGGGGTGTTGGCGGCATAAGACTTGTAATTCCTATAACATTCCCATATTATTATGGGCTTTTAATATATTCTTATTTTTATTTCAACCTATACACCTAAAATAAGAATTGTCATTGTCAAAATATTTGCCCTTTTATTTAACTATATTCACTCTTTGAGCTATTTTTATATTCTAAGTTGCTGATACACGGCATAAAAATATGAAGCTTCCTTTTGTTAACAGTCAAACTGTGATCAATACAAAGTGCTGACACTTAGTAGTTCAGTTACTGAAGATGTGCAGTTACACTGTTCATTAATAAAAGCAGTGCATCCTCACTTTCTTCCTGTGTGGATTGAACAAGGTCCAACTTCCCATTGATTGGCAATGTAAAGGTGGTTTTCAAAAAAAAAGTAAAAAAATCCATCAATAGTGCCAAGCAAAATACATACATATTGCTTTAGACATCATCATCACCTCGTTCCAGAAACAGCAGTGTGAATCATCAGTTTATTGACTGCCCTGTGATTTGATTTATCACCACTTCAGAGTCTGAGGGCACATTCGCCAAATAGTTCAATATAAAGTGCCTTTTCTGCTATGAAACTTTACTAAACAAATAGTTAAAGAACACAGCAATAAAATATTTTATGTTAGTTGTGAGATAATATCCTCAAAGAGTGAAAGAAATAATAATTTATTATTGTGTATGGTGCTGTTCTAGTAAACTGGTGTGGTGTGTTGAAGTTACTTTTACCACCACCAGTTGATTATCTTCCTGTAACAGCATGTCCCCAAGAGTTGTATTGCTCTCATGCCACAACAATCGTTACTAACGATTACAATTAGAATTTATTATACAACAGTTGGATCCAGTTCACTAATATGATAAGACAAGTGGAGCTCTTAGCGTGATGATTTTTATTCTAACAGCACTGATACAATTCACTGTGTCTATAACTCCACTTGTCTCTGTTCACTGAAACCATTACTACACTTATTATGGGCTGTAAGTCAACACGGGCATTGACATGACAACATACGGTGCTATGTCCTGCTGTGGTAATATCGATTTTCATTGACTGACCAAGAATATGGCCATATTGTGTTAAAAATGTCAGTTACTTCATAATGATTTCTTGTTTCTTGATGTTCTGAATATCAGTATAGCTGTGAGTAATCAGTTTCAGCAAAACAGCACTGTAGCTCGTTCTTATTGCCTAATTAAAGAACATGATGTTATCATTTTTATCCATTTAGTCATTTAATGCTCCAGAGTTTATGCAAGCGAGTTTCTGTCAGTCACAACTACTGACATCACATAGTTTCCCTAAGTTGAACACATACACACACACACACACACACACACACACACACACACACAAACACACACACACATCAGGTTGTTTCCCGTCATTAATTTAACAAACCCCACAACCTGCGGCTGTGAAACAGTTTATGAGCTTTGTAATTTGGAAAAAGAGGCTGTAAACATGAGACATAGGGAGCAGCGCAGTACATTTACTCTGATTGGTCCTAAATACAGAATCATTACAGCTGCCCCCTCACAGCAAGTCATTACACTCTTCCTTGACTCAGTGCATTGCTTAGAATAACATATTCATTTCATTTACACAATATAATGGTTTATCAGCAGGGTTAGCCCAGCTCATCTTATTCAGCTAACTAGCATTATACTGTACATAGCGGTAGCTATCAGATGTCGACAAAATGGCCTGCAAATCAGTTAAATGCAAGTTACGTTATTACGCTGGAACGTAAGCTACGTAAACAAAGTTTCAGATCACATAGGATGTGTTGCCTAAAGCATGTTTTTAAAAAAAAGTAGAAATACTATAGATGAAGATTCAGATACAGCTAAGATTTTTTGTGTACAGTATATATTTCCATACTTTAGACAAATGGTATTACTGATATAAATGCATTTAGTGCACAGTGCTAAACTGGAGGTTATACACTTCTGTTACTGGTTAGCAACATTAACATCATAATTTCTAATTCCTAAAATTAAGCAGCAAAGTTCAGACACCAAACATGTCTTACATTTGAATCAAACATGATTACATTTGAAGTGTAGAGACACAATGTACATTTCACAGTGTACCTGCCATGAAAGCTCTGTATATAAGCTAAAAAATATAATGTACTGCAACATAATCTCTCTAACCATTTAATAAGGAAAACATGATCCCCTTCTCTTTCATGCAATTATCAGACAACCATGTGGCAGACAGGAAAGTGTGTAAAATCATGTAGATTTTACAGATCAAGAGCTTCAGTTAACTCCAAATCAATACATCAAAAAGGGGAGCAATGTGATCCTGTGATCTTTGACTATAGCATGATTTTTGGTGCCAGATGGGCTTTTTCGAGTTTTTACAGAAATTGCTGATCGGCAAGGATTTTCATACACAGCAGTCTCAAGAGCTTACAAAGAATGGTGTAAGAAATAGAAAACATCCAGCATGTAGCTGCATGTAGCAGATATTGGTGCAGGTGGAAATGGCCGAACCAGTCTGCAAATCATTTCAGAATGCACACAATAAGATGAATAAGACCATAAGATGAATGAGCTACAACAGCAGAAGGTTTGACCCCTGTCAGCTAAGAGCAGGAATCTGAGGCTATCTATTGTAGACACAGGCTAACTGAAACTGGACTGGTCAATGCTAAACAATCAAAACATGATCTGATGAATCTCCATTTCTGCTGCAAACTGTAAGGTCAGAATTTGAGCATGAATCCAGTAAACATATATCCAATCTATATATCAACCCCTTAATATCAATCAAGCATGGATTGAATGCCACTCAATGCTAATTGTATATATTGACTAAGTACAGCCATTCATGGCCACAATTTACTCAACTTTTAATGACTATTTCTAGGATGATAAAGTCCCATGTCAAAAATTACAAATCATCTTATGCTGTTTTAATAAACATGACCATCCATTCATCATATATTGAAGGTACCAGGTATTGAAATGTGGTATACGGTATTTGAATGTGAAAGTAACGTGACATACAGCTGTGTGACCCATACTCAGAATTTGTTCTCTGCATTTAATCCATCCAAAGTGCACACACACAGCAGTCTACACACACCGTGAACACACACCCTGAGAAGTGGGCAGCCATTTATGCTGCGGTGCCCGGGGAGCAGTTGGCAGGGTTCAGTGCCAGCAGTTTGTGCTGCCGTGGTATTGCCGGCCCGAAACAATCTTAGGGTTAGGAGTCAAACTCTTGCTCAAGGACCCAACGTAGATGCAGCTTGTGGGCTTGAACCCCGACCTTCTGATTAGGAACCCAGCGCCTTGACCGCTGGACCATCACTTCCTCAACTAGCATGTAGCATGTAACTGTAACTTTAGCATGATTGTGCAAATCTGCAGCAATTATTTGTCCATTATTATGTCAACATAGGTCCAGAATCTCTAAGAAATGTTTCCAACCTCTTGTAGAATTCATGTCATGAAGAGCCGAGGCTGTTCTGAGAGGAATCCAGGGCCCTACACGGTATTAGCATGGTGTTCAATATAATAGGTAACATGGCCAGTGAATATATGTGAACCTGAATCTGGTGTACTTTTTACATTTTTTGCATGACACAAGCATAAAAGTCCTGGCGTGTAAAGATGAAACCCCACAATAAACGACAGTGGCTCTCCTGTAAGACGGAAGTAGGTCTGGTGTCATTACCTCACAAACAACAAGCCTATTAAGAGTGATTACAAGAGCTGCCTGTCTCAGACTCACTGATCTGTGGCTATGCCTCTACGCAGGCTATAATCACCTTCATCATAATGCAGAACGGCTGCCAGATGCCTTATACTGCTTCTGGCTCAATACCTATAAAAATGAAAATAAACACACACACAGACACCGTGTGCAGATAAATCACTCACCTTCTGATCATTCGACATCCTGCTCTGTTCCGAGGGAAGCTAAAGACTCTGATGTACTATATTAGTGTTTCAGTGCTTTATGTACCTGTCCTTTTGTGTTATAGAGACTAATATTATATTATATCTAGAACAAAAAATAAAACAATTCGATAGTTTATGACTTCCTGCAAAACTATTACATTTGATGACTTATCCTGCACTAGTATTGTGTTCGTCTAATTTATTGCTCTCTAAAGTATAAGCCCCACCCCTGTTGTTACTTCGGACTGAACAAGAATGCAATTTCATCTTTATACACCAATCAGTCTTGCTCTATGTCTCCCAGATATGGCTATGTGATCAACCTCAGCTGTGAACATGTGTAGCATAAGTCCATAAGTGTATCTCGAACTCTTGCTATAGTGTCAGTCAGTCAAGCACTTCATCACACCGTCACTGTGACTTCCTGTGTCCTGTAGGAAATATGCCAGCAAATAGAATCAAATCACGCCTCTCACACATTTTTCAAGATAACAACTCGTTTATTACCATAACTGAATGTTTAGCATTTAATATATTCAATTAGCCTGTCTTCAGTTAACAGGACATTTTTCATTCATTCCACTGTATGTCTCACTTCTGACATCTCAAAATGTTTTCGTTTCAATGGTAGGGTCTAGAAGTCTTAATGCAGTCGGATAGAATCTACATACACTGTAATCAGCTTTTGCTAACTTGATATAAGAAGATAATAAGACCACACAGCAAGACCACACAGCGTCATGAATATTTCCTCGTCTCTATTAGGCGACAAGGACGGAATATGTGTGAATTGGCATAAAGGAATGTGTGGAACCTATTGGATCACTCTAAGTATGGGGAAGTTGGATCACACACGCATACACATACACACACACACTCACACAAACATACACATACACACACACACACACACACACACACACACACACACACACACACACACACACACACACAATCTGCTTGTCTGTCTCTTTTTCTGTCCGGGTGTCTGTTTTTCTATGTGACTGTCTTTGTGTCTCTCTGTCTGTCAGCTTGATGGTGAAATCTTAGGGTTGAAAATCACATAATAAAGCAGTGAAATATTAGTAAAGGCTGATCTGAAGCATTTCTGAAGCAAAACAACATGGCCAGTACATTAACATGAGACATTCGATAAAGCAAAACATTCACACAGATTAAAAAAAAAATCTCCTTAAACAAAACCATACATTTAAAAATACTTTAAAAATGTCCAGTGACCCTTGCAGCATGTTTGGTATTTTCCACAGCTCTTTCTTCCTGATTGGATCGTCCCCCATCGCTGCGCCTCACCTCACTCTCACACTGAATTAACTGCAGGAAGGAGGAAGCTGCTAACTTTCAGCTCAGCTAAATTTGAACGGAAGTGAATCTGTGCTCTGCTTTGTCGCTCTGCTTCTTCCACCTTTCCCCCGTATATTACAGGCGACAGATAAAGCAGGCCGGCCACTGCACATCTCACACAGGCAATTTCCTCTCCCACCTGCTTCTTCTGGATTCTCCATCATCAGTGGAACGCTATTTCCCAGCGGTCCTGCAAATTCCTCTGTACAGGAGCCCAATACCCGGAGGTCTGACCAAGCCAAACTGGCAATTCTCTTTAAATTCTGAGTACAGGTTTTCTCTGGGGTGAAGCAGAACTAAACATTATTTGTATTGTAATTAAATCTTTATTTGTATTCAGACTTAAAGCCGTTTAGGAAACACTGAATGGAGAAGTGGCAGCACTGTCAGCATGGGCGAATGAATGAATGCTGTAAATGCATCAATATAAATTTTTGCTAGTGTTCATGAATGTGGTTTTTATTTGTTCGATAAGTGTCATATTTGATGAAAGTAAAAACCTCCTGCTCATGCAATTTTTTTGTTACAGTCCAATGCTTTCACCTTATTGTCATTAAGCCGTTTTATTACAACATTGGAGGTACGCATATGATCACTGTTCCAACCGTGACCGGGATTTAACTTTCTGGCTAATTTCTTGTCATTTTGCTTTAGTTTTTCTACACAATCCCCTTTCCTCATGATGGCATCTCTTTTCTTAAGTGCAAAAAAACTCCCCGTCCAGAAAAACACCACACACAACATCATGATGCTTCACAGTTGAGATTAAAACCCTCTCTCTTTTTCTTCCATACATAGCACTGGTCATTATAGCCAAGCTCAATCTGGTGATCACCTGCTAACGTAATTCTGGCTTTTTGGGCTCATCTTAGATGAATGACCTCTTCCATGTAATGTGTAACTCTCCTAATAATTGCTTTATACACTTTGGTACTCGATGCCTCCAACTTTTTTATGATTCTTTTGTTCTTGTCTTGGGATACAGTTCATTTTTTCAAATTCATCTGAGTTCATTCATCCCATTTGTGCCTTGTTTCTGAATGATCTACAGCGTCTGTGTTGTCACAAAGAGTTGTTTGTACATAATTGTACTGTAGCTGCAATTGTTTGGAAATTGTTTCTAAGAAGAAAATTGAATCTGCTTCGATTTTCCCATGCTATCAATAAGTAAAATTTACTGGCTCTAAATACAGCCATAAGCCGCCCCATTAACTCCTAACTGTGACTGCTGCCAATCAGAAGCTTCTTACAAGCCATTACATCAGTTTCTGAAATCCAGACTGTTTAATTAAAGAGACAGTCCACTTGTATGTAAACTTTTGACCCACTGGAATTCTGATGTGTCTCTACTCCTGTCTTTTTATTGGCTCATCTCTCATTTCACATGATTACATTTTACATTATACAAATCATCTACGATTTAGCTGGAGAATCTTCTCTATCCCAAGAAAAACACACTGAGGATATGTGAGGCAGCAACGTGAATGTATAGATACAGAAGCTACATCAAAATTGCACTCGGCTCTATGCATTATATCACCGTGCCACAGGTTCGTGTTTCCGGTCTACTGACACCATACGGTAAGTAATTATAGACTATATTGTACAGTTTAACTCCATCATACAGCTGGAGGATGAAGCGTATATTCAGTAACGTATGAGTACCTCGGGCTGCATTTAGCCAGCGTGTCTCACTCTGAGGTAATGCCCCGCCTCATTACTCAAACCATTAGGTGAAGAGAGAGAATCATTTCCACTTCCCTCATACTCAAAGCTGTTGGACCCACTCACGTACTGTGTATTTAACATATATCACAAGGACAAGGAACATTAATACACTGTGTGTGTGTGTGTGTCAAAGACAGTCACATAGAAAAACAGACACCCGGACAGAAAAAGAGACAAACAAGCAGATTGTGTGTGTGTGTGTGTGTGTGTGTGTGTGTGTGTGTGTGTGTGTGTGTGTGTGTGTGTGTGTGTGTGTGTGTGTGTGTGTGAAAAAATGAGCTTTAATCTCTTAATGAACATGAAAAAAAAAGATCTGCCCAGTGCTGCTTCTATGGTTTGCCCTTTTCGTTGATGGATGGAGTAAAGCGGCACTGAGACTGCAGCACGACAGATGGATAACATTCAGTAATTATAATACACCTAAGTCAACTGAACCTCTTACAATGGCATCTCAATGTACAGTATAGAGCAAGTGTTGGCAGGTTGACAACAAATAAAAAGTGGAAAACAAAAAGAAATCTATCAAAATAAACATCATTTTTAAGAGTTATTTGGGAAACACACGGATGTGACGTTCCCCTAGGGGGACAACCAAAAATACCTTAAAGGATTTGCTTTCTTTTTTTATATATGTGTATAAAGTCTTTTTTTCTCTTCTTAACAATACCCTACAGAGATATAATATATACTTTTACTATTTTCTGCTTGTTTGTTTTTTTTCTATGAGAAATTTGCACTTTCTTATTAACTCCCACACAATCTTGATATATGACTTGGTTGTTCATGTTGAAACATATTATTCAGAATATACAGTCAGTGTAATAGTCAATGAGACCATTAGTACATACGAGAACATATTCACATATTAACAACTTTCCTACAGATTGTAAAAATAAACTCAGCCACTGCAAAGCAAAAGAAGATCTCATCGTTGACCCATTTGTGATCAATATATGCTGCTGAATGCCAAAATCAGCGTTTAAACAAAGTTCTGCTCCAAACAGTGTGTAGAATAGAATCCACACCATCCAGCATCCTAAAATAACACGATACATCCTTTACATAGCAACCCTGTAATTCTGTAACTCTCACTTTTTTACTGATTTTATTAAAGGCTAAATGGGATCACGTGAGGTCATTTCGGACAGACTGATAGAAAGCTTTCTTCTCATTAACAAAACAAAATCCTAACACGTGATGTCTTTCTGAAATCCTGTTACTGAAAAGCTGTTACTACCTACTGTACATGTGCAGAAAATGATGTTTATGTGATACTCTACACAAGCATGGCTTACACATTTATCAGGACTGCCTGAAAAGCATTTTTAATTATAAGGATGTTATTTTTTCATTGGTTTATTACTTTACTGTATCTTTATTTTAAATTATTTTTTTCTGTCTTCTCTTGCTAGCTGTCTCCCTGTATGTGTCCTTGAACCATTCTACTGTGGAATAAATGCATGGTAGTTGAGTTGGGTTATAAGAGGCTGAGAGAAGATTACAGTATGTTTAATGTGTTTTACTCCATTTACTGATGTCCCAATTCACTCGAATTCAGCCTAGTTTCTGATTATTTAACATGTGATTCAGCGCTAGCATCTGTTGGACAAACTCGCCTGAATTACATTTATACAATCCCAGTCCTGCCAAAAATAATCATGGAACCTGTTACAGACAGTTCCTGATGGTTTTGTAATGGTCAGTAATGTAATCAATTATTCATTACAATGTAAAAGTGCCTTATTATCATTGCCAAGATCCAAACGTCTTACAGGACATCCCCGATGATTGTGTAATTCAGGCAATGAAACACGAAAGCATTTATATTCAACATGAATAGATATACGGAACATAAAAGGATGGCAACAATCTCATTTGCATACAATGAATATTAATTAATATGTATCTGTAGCTAAATGTCATTTAGACACCATTGCGTGCTGGGATGAATATGAATGAAATAATAATACCTTTTTAAAACCACAGCAAGAAATAATGACAAGCTGTGCTGAATTGGCATGGATCGTGTTTGAGTTATTGCAACCTGAACAGAGCGGTATAATGCAAATACTTAAGATTCAGCACTAGGAGAGAATTAGAGTCACCTCTGCATAGGAAAATACGTGTGTATCTGTAACTAAAAATGAATGAGTGGCTCTTGGAAACTATTCAAAGCATTAGAATGATTGCCATCAAGCCAATTTCCATTAGGAATCGGAAAAGTTGACAAAAGTACAAGAGCAAACAGGAAAAAATAATATTAAATAAAAGCAACATATATAAGTCCAGATGGATATAAATCAAAGAAGTCTGCACTCTCAGAAGTAAGGCACTGTATTTTTGTTTGTGCGCCTAGGAAAGTCTGAATATATATATATATATATATATATATATATATATATATATATATATACAAGAGATGTCATCCTTAAGGTCTAATTATTTAATTATTTATTCATCTATAGTAACCACTTCAGATAGATGGTTGGTCTGAATGTGGAGTCAGGACCTGTGACACCGGGTGCAAAGCAGGAGATGTCTAATTATGTACTGTGAATTATATTTACTTTTACACTAAATATTCAGCTGTCAGTTAAAAGTAGTCTGTTAGCTTAATGTTTGAGTTAAAAAAAAGAGGTTTGGAAAAAGATACTATGCAGAACCTGGCAACAAAGTGGGTTTCCATCACAGAGTCGCATTAGAGAAGCAAAGTACCTCCAGTTGTCTTTTTTTTGTATGAGTGTGTAAGGATTTAGGTGCAGCTTGTGCAGCAGACTCACCTCTGCAAAGCAAAGGCAGGATGAGGGACGCGGTACACATGTGTATCAGCATCTTCTCCATCCTTCAGGGAGCGGGTCAGCGGAACTCTGGAACCTCTCGCAACTCCTCTTGACACCTGAATTTCCTCTTCCTCTTCCTCTTCCTCCTGCTCACGCACCGAGGTGCAGGGCGCGCATTGCTCTACCTCACCGGTGCTCGCTTTCCATATAAACCTTACAGATCGTGCTTGAACTATACATCAATTCTCAAGTGCTCCAGGGTTGGGATTAAAATGCACAGACGTTTAAACGATTTCTTCAGTGTAAAGATGCCCACAGCCCAAATCCGCAGGTGTTCCACATACACAGCTTCAGTTCCACTCTCACACAGGAAAGCCTAAGTAGCCATAAGAGGAGCTGAGGGAAGTTACAAATGATTGTCAGTCTGGAGTCTGGAGAGATCAACACAACTTCTACAATTCGGTTGCCAGTGCGTCATGCGCTTGTTTACACCCGACAAATCCTTGTAGCGCATCAACGTCCTTTCAGGAGAAACACAAACCCATGTCTGTGTGCGCGATTGCATGGATATTTA
This sequence comes from Tachysurus fulvidraco, assembly GCF_022655615.1. Taxonomy (NCBI): domain Eukaryota; kingdom Metazoa; phylum Chordata; class Actinopteri; order Siluriformes; family Bagridae; genus Tachysurus; species Tachysurus fulvidraco. Next base: position 10,155,643 of record NC_062538.1, on the reverse strand, counting down.
ATACACTACTATCTGTAGCATACGAAATCAATTTTCATTCATTATTGAGAAAATCTCAGCTACGCTGCTGCTGGTGTCCCCGCCGTCCCGCGTCGTGCGTCAAACTTCACACGCGTGCCACAGGCGCACAGAAACTGACACGGATTGTCCTAAAAAAAAAAAAAAAAAAAGTTCTTTCGAATCTCTTTTTCCTTTCCTATGTAGTCCAGCCAGGTTTCATGCCCGTGCTCTGTTCACTGAGTCCTGACAATGCTGTTCGACACGATAAAAAAAAATAAACCGGAGACGAGTGAGCGCACAAGACGACTTGGAGACGCCGAGTCCTGATTGGCTCCTAGTGCCCTATCTAGGTGCACTACATATGTGTGGAAAGGACTGGCTTTACACCCTAAACAGTAAACTATGTGTTTATTTGGAAGGCATTTAGGACTGAAGTGGGAAATCGGGGGCGTCGCGTTTAAGGGGGATCTCACGGGGCATGAATAATAATAATAATAATAATAATAATAATAATAATAATAATAATAATAATAATATAAAATACAATATTATTTCCTAATAATATAAAAACTATAAGCTGTGGTTATATACGAAATCGTAAGCATTTAATAAAAAAAGAGAGACTACAGGAATATATTTCATATTGTTTAGATAGATTTTATCAGTCATACTTCTGCTGAATAATTATTATCACAAACAGTTTCACTGGACATTTTAAGGTACTAAGACACAACGTCCCCCTCTAGCGGACTCACCAGATTTGCAGTAGTATTTCTTTGCCTTCGCATCCAGAGGCTGCGCTCTGCGCAATTATTTATTTGGGGACATTCTATGAATTCATCAATTCATTCTTCACAACATAACACCTGCCATAAAATTGGTCTACACAGGTTACACGTTGTACAAAAAAGCCTGAATAATGCTGTGGGCTACAGAGGACGTTACGGGAAAGTAAAAGCTATGTTTCTATCAATCAATATATATATATATATATATATATATATATATCACCACTTGCTATTGATTTCAATGCTTAGAATATTCATATTATAATGTAGGGAATCAGGAGTTACCCTGTGTGGACCACCATTACACCCATATGTGGATCTACACCAAACTGTTGCCAAAAAAGCTGCTGGTCCACAATTGTATAGAATGGTTTTATTTTATTGGAGCTAAGGGACCAGCATGAAAAAGGCCACTGCACACAGCAAGCTCAAGCAAGAATGGGCACATACAGCATGAGTGTGATAGTCAGCTGTTCACATACGTTTGGCCATATAATGTATATATAATTTTTAATGCCAGATGTTTTACAAGTGATTATCTAATTCAAATGAATGAACATTTAAATTAGATTATTAAATGTTTGACTTCAGCACACAGTAGGTAAAGCTTGGTGATAAATAGCAATAAATCCATAAACATTGCCCAGGCTTGAGTATGGAGTGAGTTTTGCTAACAAATAAAACATGCAGATGTGCACTGAGGTTATTTAGGATTTTATTTGCATTAGCAGAGTATTTTATTTGCTTCTTGATCTGCCACCCTAGGTCCTCTACAATCTGTCAGTTTTAATCACTTCACTGCAGCGCTCATTTAAATCAGTGAGAGCTGTGAGTCATTAGGAAATGCACAGGAGAAATGTTATAAAGGTGTTATAAACAATTCAATCCTCTGACAATTTAACAGGAATCCAGCGAGTGTCAAACCAATTTGTAGAGCTGTGCACAGATGTTGTGTTTTTATAACAATGATGTTTTTTTAGCTCAATTAATTAAATGACTAAAGCATGCTGCTAATTAGTTTCCTTTTAAAATCGAAAGCTGTGCTCAGTTTGTGCACAGCAGCAGTCTGAAATTGAAATTTCAAAATTTAATATTAATCAAAACAATTCAATTTGTAAAGGATGATACACGCCAAACCACATGTGAACAATGCAACACAACCACCCTGTAGTTGATCATATTCCTATAACATCTTGTCCTGAAGTGTTATATTCCTTTTTGTTGGTGTTGTCTATCACATATAACACCATTTTTTTTGTTTCTTAAGAAATGACACATAATTATTTTTCTGCTTATAGTTACATTTGTTGTTAAAGTCATTTACCTTACGTTACAGGAGCTATAAACCGTCATTTCATCATCTCTCTTTTTGTTCTTTCTGGACAATAATAAGACAAAAATGACTGAATTTATGACTGAAAACTGTGGAGTTTAAACTCTTAAGTCCTGAAGACTTTCCTGTGGAGGAAACTCTAAAGTTAAAGCTTTACCTCTGCCTGTGTTGACACTGGAGACTCTTTCCAGAAATGTGTATTAAACATTAATGTAAAAATAAATGTTAAATAACTTTACAGAAACATCCAAAAATTCTATAATAATCCATATTTACCTATATAATCCATGTTTTAGTCTTAGATTATTTGGCTCAATTGTGGATCTTCTGTCCAATTAGAATCCAGAATATAATAAAATTAGAATATGCAGTATAAACTGGTGGAATAGTTGAAGAAGAAAGTGATAAGTAATATGATGATCATTTCATCTGTTATTCCTGCAGTTCTCTCCTCTGCTGCTATCCTTTCCATCGAGTCTTTGCATCAATTATTCATCAAAAAATGGCAAAAGGATCTATTAAACATGAACTCTGCTTAATCTAATTTTAGTAAAGACTCTAAAGTGGTCACTTAAGCGCGTTTGTAGAAGGAAGTGGTTCAGCGGCCTGTCTCTGATCTCTAATGTTTATCTGAAGCTCCGTTTAGTCGTGTGCTATTTCAGATTACTGTGAGACACACGGCTGAAACCCCCACACAGCACTAAGCAACAATTACTGTCTGGTGACTGTGGAGAGAGGCTTGAGAGCTGGGCAATGGAACAGAATCTCAAGTAGTAGAGGAAGCAGGAAACATCCTTCTTTAGATGTTAGCAGGATTTGGTTGTAACAGAATCAGAGGTAAAACCACATATCAGCTGGCACATCAGTTTGCACCACTGACCACATCTATTTTAGTCATGGAGACTCAGAAGGGCTTTTTTGTATTCTAGGGCAGACCATCTAACATTGTAAAAATGCTCAGTTTTGTGGTGTGCAAGCCGATTATAATATTAATGCTTACTTTTAATTGTTCAGAAGGGGGTTGATTAATTAACCCAATGCAACAAGTCTTATAAATGAATCAATGTCACATGAGAAAGGTTCCTGGGGTACTGAATATACGCATGGCGATGATTTGCAGGTAATCACAGCACTCCTGAGAGTCTGATACTGCTGTTATACAACAGGTCTATACACAAGAAATTAATATCACGTAGCTGATATTTCAGACATAATATGGTCAATTTTTTTTATTTTTGCTCTACTTTGACAATGAAAATAGGTCTGAAAGAAACCACAGATGGATAGATCATCGGGCGTTGCCATGACAACACACAGATTGACCGGCAACCTGTTGTGCATGTAGTAACAGTTTCAGTTAAATAAACTATTTTTAGAATTCAAATTAGATTAAAAATTCAAATCAGAAAAACATTTAAATTAAATATCAGCATTCCACTTCCAAATTTGTGGGCCGGAGCTCACTGTTGTGATGCAGCTGTAAGAGTGTTTTAATACATTACTGTAGTTACAGTTACTGTAGTAACAACTCGTTCACAGAGGCTTGGATAGTGGATGCTTAACAAACTCTGAACTTAATAATCAATTGATTTTATTAGGTTGGTTTTCCGAAACTTTGTGGTTTCTCAAACTGCATTTTTTATGTTTTCATAAAAGCCTTAATAACTTTACAAAAGAAAAAAAGAGAGATACTGAGGAAGCAACTGCTTATAGCCTCTATAATGTAGATAACAGGAACTAAATTGTTTGACTGACATTTCACAGCCTTAGATTTACCCACAAATGGAAGAAAGTATGACATACAAAAAAGTAAATACATATGACATACAAAAGTGTACAAAACGGCAAAAATAAATTGTAATCTCTGCTCAGTTGCTGGGGTATAAGTATAAGAATAAAACACTTTTATTAATCACTGCATGGTATGGCATCACTGCGTGGTATGGCAGCACTGCGTGGTATGGCAGCACTACTGCGTACGACCGCAAGCCTCTGCAGAGAGTGGTGAGGACTGCTAAGAAGATCATCAGGACTTCACTGGCCTCTCTGCAGTCCATTTACCATTGCAGAGTCCAAAGTAAAGCAGCATCCATCCTTAAAGACCCCACCGACCCACAACATGGACTGTTCACACTCCTACCCTCCGGACGGAGGTACAGTACAGGAATATAAAACCAGACTAAAAAACTCCTTCTCCCCCTCAGCTATTAGACTCTTAAACAGCCACCCACCTCAGTGAACAGTCAGCCCAACTGTTCACCTCATTTGAACATTGTAATTCATATTGCTGCTATTACCACCACCATTATACACTGCGAATATTATTCATGTAGCCCATCTTAATTTTGCACATCTGTTATTGTCACTGCTGCTATTGTTATACTATTTGTACTTTCTTGAAATATTATATTAATATTTGCACTTCATCTCAATTTTGCACATCTATTAATGTTATTGCTGCTTTAAATACCTGGGTTATTCCTGCCACTATTATAGTATATTGCACCCACTTGCAATACTACATTATACTGTAGTATATATACTATTATATAATTTATATAATGTACAGTTTGTGTGTACAGTGTGTATGTACAGTCCTGGCATTCTTGTGAAGAGCAAAGTAAGAATTTCATTGCTCAGGGAAACCTGATTCCTCACTGGGTATATGACAATAAACGCTTTGAATCTTTGAATCCTTGAATGAAATATTATTATAAGAATAAAACGCTGTTATTTGTCATACCATAACACTCATTATTTTACTTTAACAGCACCTTAACGGTACTAGTGTTTATCGTTTACAAATGAAGCAGACCGGATGCTCGGTCAGATTCTGTAACGCTTTTATTTTTGTTCTGTTCATGGTTGGTGAGTTAGTGAGCCTGCTAATGTAGTAACATAGATTACCAAATGAATTAGATGGACCCACAAACAAACTCCCAAAACATTGGGTAAAAATTGGATTTGTTTTAGAAACAGGACATTAATTTAATTAATTACAACATTATTTATTACAACATTATTAATTAATTATTTACAACACTATTAAATCCAATCCACCGTTAATACAAGAAGTTATGGCTAAATTGCTAATTGCTAACATGACCAAAGCGTCAATAGCCGCATTCATATGAAACACTCTGTCTCCCATACTGTCAAATGATGTTAGCAGCAACTATGTCATTAAAATGATGTTTCAGTAATACATTTTATGACCAAAAATAACCAGCCAACACCACCACCGCACCCCGTATACACCAGTCTGTATTTTCTCTCTCATTTCACTGCATTCTCCACACTGATTGCTGTGACCCTTGTTTCTTATTGCTAATGTCAGGTAATTAACATTTATCACTCTCAGAACATAACCTTTGCCCTAAAGAGGTGTCTCGGTTGATCTGCTCTTTTCCTCAATCTCGTCTCGACATTTCCATTCATTACCAGAGCGAAGAGACGTTTGAGAGAGGAACTTGTTAACAGGGCTGGTTTCATTTCAGACTCTTTTTTATCTTGTTAATACAGAGAACACAAAGCGTGCTCTGGTTTCACCTTTAATACTGCTATAATATAGCTATAAGGTACTGTTGTTCTTCTGCATCACACTTTCCATCAACCCCACACAAAACCAATTATTCTGTCAGGGGATACGTTAGTCACTGCGGCATTATGGACTCTAGTTTACTTCCCACCATTGTGCTTTACTGTTAGCGCCTTGATAATGTAATGATTTTTCTGTTAAGATTACTGTGTGTTATAAGAGAAGAAGTTTATTACAGTATGTACAGTATACTGTATATTTATAATCACACCCTTTACTGTCACCCGAATAAGGATGGGTTCCCCTTTGAGTCTGGTTCCTCTCAAGGATCCGTCCTTTAATATCCAGTCGCCTCAGTCACCTCGGTCTTGCTCATTGTGAATAAATACAAACATTTAAATATATCTAGTATTAATCTTTATATTAACTTTTTCTGTTTGTTCTGTAAAGCTGCTTTGAGACAATATCAATTGTTAAAAGCACTATACAAATAAACTGAATTTGAATTAGAAGAAGTTTTTTATCAGTAATATTTCCAATATAATATAGAATTATTCTATGACATTTTCATCCTGGCTCTGACCCCTTTCACTTTTTCCGCTTTCCATGTGAGGTCATTGTTTTCTTGTTTTGCTACCCCATTTAGATCTTTGCCACATTTTTATTTTGGAAAAGAGCCTTTTTTAAGAAGATGGAACTGTGACTTGAACAAGTGGTTGGCACCTCCAGGGTTAGGGGTTTGAGTCCCACATCCAACCAGTGTTCCATCAATTTATCTCCTCTCACCTGACTGGATCTGGTCAGAGTCTAGTCACAGGACCAGGAGGTGGAGTGTTTCAGGCTGGATAACTGTGCTTAATGTGTCTCCATCTGGGATTCAAACTCATGACCTTCCATTCAGACGTCCAACATCTTGACCACTGAGCTACCACAACCCAATTTAGTGCCATGACTGAAAAAAATAAAGCTAGCTTAGTAAATGATAGCAGTTAGCAGTTGATGTTTGCCATGGTACATATGAGCAAGTCTGCCAACTAGTTGGTCAGCCATGTTTGGTAATGTTCATGATGTTAGGAAGAGAAAATCCTTGCTGCAAAACCAAAAAATAAAGGGGTGTAGCCAGGTCTGATCCAACTAACCTATTACCTCTGCAACACAAAGCAAAGCAAAGTTATCCAGCCTGAAACACTCCACCTACTGGACTTGTGACTAGGTTGTCCCACATCCAGCCAGATGAGAGGAGATGGAAACTGTATGAAACTGTATGGCAGAAGGACATGGGAAAATTCCAGATTTACACATTCATAGATTAATAAAGATAAAGCTAAATGTGTACAGATACCGTATACCTCAGCTGTTATTAGTTTTTTGAGCATTAAAGTGCTCAAACTATTATTGTAACAAGATTATGTTTAATGATTTAAATGATTTAGGAGTACATTAACTCTCTCTCTCTCTCTCTCTCTCTCTCTCTCTCTCTCTCACACACACACACACACACACACACACACACACACACACACACACACACACACACACACACACACACACACACACACACACAAAACCACACATGCACACTCTCTGGTAACTGGTTCCTTTTCCAATTATTTTGCACATTTTACAGCATATGAATCTGTTTATTGGTGTCATATAAAAATAAATGACCTCACTGCCTTTATCTAATTAATGTGGTGTCCTGTTCTGAGTTTAAAATACGCATCGCTCCCCGAAGCCACTCGCTATATCTCTGAAGCTACACAAGCCAATTAACCGTGATGCCTATTGGGGAAAAAAAGCCCTGGTGGCAAAATAAGTATGCTAATTAGCATTAGACAGCAATGTGATTTCTAATTGTTGGGCAACAGCACCTTTGCCTATAGCCATTGTTATTACAACTATGTGCAAGAATAGCAAATTGAAGCTAATGTTGTTTTGCTTAGCATCTTGTCTCACAGCCTGTTTGAATTTGCACAAAGAGCAAGAAAGGGGAAAAAATGAAGTGGTTAAATATGAACATCATCATTTGGCCAGATCACAGATTTAACTCTTTTTACTGATTTAATTTCTAGTCAGCTTGACAATGTATCATTTGTGCCTTAATCTAAATAATGGTTGAATATATTATTTAAAATTTGTTGTTTGACCGACAAATAATTACAAATAGTCACAAATCATGTGAGTCACAAGAACGAATACATTTTTCATGTCTGTTTACTAAGATCAGATACACCAGATACTAATACATTATAATAAAAATTCATTTACAGCCTGTAAAGATTGTTATTTTTACAACATTGCTGCATCCCGAATTCACCTTTATATACTATACACTAAACTATTTTGAACATACAGACACGTCACGTATCAGAAGCGAATGTTGTTGCCTTTCAGCTTTTCTTCACTCACTATTCCTTATATCATTAATAATTTAATTTTCCATTTCCATTTTTTTTTATTTTTTTTTTGGACATTTAATTTACAGCTCTCTAAAATGTCTCTAAAACAGGGTGAAGCAATACTGTGCAATACTAGCTGAAAAATTGTACATGGATCTACACTATCAGAAATGGAGCTAATCCAAGCATCTTTGAGATACTCATTTCAACATACACACTAATGTGGGACACACTAAATCTGATCTCGGATACTATTTAGGATGGATAGTACAGTATGTGATTCGTGATGCAGGGCATGTACATTTTCTGCTATCCATTGTACAAGAGAACCACCCGAAAGTGACATGAATTGGCTTCAACTTATGTTTATGCTCCTTATAGTCATTCAATTCAGTTCTTACTTATTTCAAATGAGAAAATGAAGTACATCTACAAATCTCAGCAACAAAGTTCTACCAGGAAAAATGCAATGAGGACCTCCAACTATTTCTTACAACTCCAGACATACAACTGAAAAAGGTAAGAGGATAGCAAAAAAGGTTTATCAGTGCATTTTCATTCACTGTCAGTATTGTTGGAGCTTTATTGTTTTAGTGAATTCTACTTTTCTTAATTCAGTAACTTTGTCAACTCCTACAAGACTTGTAGCAGATTTGTGCGAGGTTATGTTCTCCACAAACAATCAGTGATCACTATTGTTTCCATCAAACTGTCACTGATCACCATTGTTTCCAACAACCAGTCACTGATCACTATTTTCCCAACAACCAATCACTGATCACCATTGTTATTCACAACCAGTCAGTGATCACAATTTTTCCCAACAAACAATGACTGATCACCATAGTTTCCAACAACCAGTCACTGATCACCATTTTCCCAACAACCAATCACTGATCACCACTATTCCCAACAACCAATCACTGATCACCATTGTTCTACACAACCAGTCACTGATCACCATTGTTCTACACAACCAGTCACTGACCACCATTGTTTCCAACAACCAGTCACTGATCACCATTGTTCTACACAACCAGTCACTGACCACCATTGTTTCCAACAACCAGTCACTGATCACCATTATTCTACACAACCAGTCACTGACCGCCATTGTTTCCAACAACCAGTCACTGATCACCATTATTCTACACAACCAGTCACTGACCACCATTGTTTCCAACAACCAGTTACTGATCACCATTGTTCTACACAACTGATCAACACTGTCCCCAATAATAAATCACTGATGACACTTTTGACCAACAACCATTTGCCAGAATTTGTCCACTTTTCTCTCTGCACACTTTTCTCTTCTTTGATTTAAAGCATCTTCTTGGCACTATTCATAGTAATAATAGAATTATTCCTTCCAAGTCAAGAGTCAAGAAGCATTTATTGTCATTTCAACCATATATAGCTGTTGCAGTACACAGTGAAATGAGACAACATTTCTCCAGGACCATGGTGGCACACAAAACAAACACAGAGACAGAGCTAAGGACTTAGTAAGTCCTAGCCCCATAAAGTGTAACTGTGCAACCTGGTGCAAACAGTGCAAAACAAGACAAACAAGACAGTGTGGGACAAAACACAGTGCAAACAAACAAATTACAAGACAATACAAAAAAGACAATAAACAGAAACAGCACCAACTAGTGTAAATACTGTGTTCAGACAATATTACATGTGCAGAAATACTGGAATGAACACAGTGTTATAGCAGCAGTTACCTGAGATATTGTACAGGGTTGTGCAAAACAGCACTTAATCAACTGAAATGTGCAAAAAGCAAAAAGTGTGCAAAAAACAGCATGTAAACAGATTGATGGATATATATTGGAAGTGTGTGTATTTACTGTAGGTCAGTGCAGTCCATACAGTTGATGTGTGTGTGTTCTGCTCAGTACAGTTCAGTTCTTAAGGAGTCTGATGGCTTGTGTTAAGAAACTCTTACACAGACTGGTCGTGAGGGCCCAAATGCTTCGGCAATATATATCTCCAGACCTCTCACTACCACTGCCATATTTTGTCTGTGTACTTAGGGAAATGAAATGATAGAAATAAGTAAATATATAAATCTCTTATTTTCCATGCTAACATTCTATTCCATTCTATTTTAAATGTCGTCATTTAACACAAATGCACATAATAATGCAGTCAAAATACAAATGAATCTCTGATGTCATCTTGTGACTTCCAGCAACTTGCGTGCATTAGTTACTTTCCGCTGAAATAATTTGGCAAAACTGTAGTAAACATGGCTTGGCTGATCTGTACCAAGATAAAGCAGAGCATTGTGGGTAGATAATTGGTTTCCTAACTATTGCTTTAAAGAACTTTTCATTTAATTAGCATTTGCTATTTTAAGTAAGACCTAACCTGCTTTAGTAATTGCTGAATTGTATGAGATAAATGGACAAAAGATAATATATTCAAAGTGTATATGTAGTTTTTAAGGGAAGTTGTGCTGCATGTCACTTCACTGTGCGTTTAGATTCATTTTATATTATTTGGCATTTTGACGTGTCTCTCTCTCTCTCTCTCTCTCTCTCTCTCTCTCTCTCTCTCACACACACACACACACACACACACACACACACACACACACACACAGTCACTCACTCTCTCTCCCATCTACCAAATTCATTAAAAGTTTGGATCTGACGTTGAGAGGAGAGTGGACGTGAGGTGTTTACCCACTGGCCCCGGCAGCTGTCAGGGTGAAATATGAAAGCGCTTAACCTCTGTGAGCTAAAGGAACCGCAGGGAACCCGGTGCGTGTGCTGAACTGCACGGCTTGCATGTTTATAATGAGAGGAGAACTGCTGCAGAACATAAAGGAGCAAGTCTATTGCACATTAAGCTGCTGAATGTTTTACAGACGATAATAAACTCGTGCCTGGCTAATCAAATTCACAGAGAAAACGCCATCATTCAAGTGACTCTAGATCCCATCCTGTATAGAGTTCTGTTGATAAGCACTGATTAAATAGGTTTAGCTGAAAATGCACAAAGTGAAGTCAGGTACATTGGGACATCGAGGAAACTGGGACAGTTAAACTTAGTAAGGTTTATACGTTGCACACTGAAAGGAAAACTTATGTGACTAATTCCTTGCATTGCCAGTGTTTGATAGAAATGACATGATTTAATTCACCTAACATCATAGCAGGTGCTGTGATCAGCATCAAACTGGAAGTTGACCCCAGGTTTTTCTGCCCTAAGGTTATAAAATTGTCATGACTAATATATTCCACATATTTATAATGCAGTGATACACATATAATAGGGAGTGCTGTAATTAAATAAGCATAAAACAGTTCAATCTTTTTTCATTTAGAATTCCTTTAAAATACAATAAGCGGAGCGAGGGAAAAGGAAGGGATTTAATGGATGTATGAACAGCTGAATAAAACATCAGCAGTTGAATGATGCACTGATAGATTTTATGTGCATTAAATGGTTTTATGAACCGTCTTAAAAAAGTAGGGGAAAAGGCAGACTGGAAAATCTAGAACATTACTTAGGCTTATTACTGAGTATGCAGAGAAATTCTGGGTACATAGTCTTTGATGAGTGATGCCAGGGATTAATTTGAAAGAAGACTCCTGTGTTTTGTTGCTAGTGCATTAGAATAGAGTAGAATGTTACTAACCTTTGCTTTTTAATGCCTTTTACATTCCATATTTTGAATACATTTTTTTTTAAAAAGTCATGAATTTGTAAAATGCTGATTTTATAAAACAGTGTCATTGTTATTGCTTTAAAAATGGATTATAGAATTATAGCTATTTGCATCTACATCTTAGTTAATTGTACCTTGTCTACTGAGTTTATACAGTATTAGATTATGTTGATGATGAATTTGGAGATCTTTTCAAGTCCTGATTGTGAGAAAATGATTGATGTCCTCATATAAGCATGCGGCATATAAACAACAGCATATAAACAACAGCACTCAGGATTAAATGAAAGGGCTGAATCTGAAAATGAAAACGTGTCATGGTTATGTCGGACATATTACCCATGATATAGCATGTCACATGTCCCTATTAAATGTCCTCCTGATCACTCACACCTGTTACCGCTAATCAGAATCAGAACCTTTTGTTTGGTGTTGTAAGTTTCATGTTAAGCTTTTGTTGTTGTTGTGTGTTTTGCATGTGGACACCACAGCCTCAGTCAGTCTTTCATTATTAATAAATATTAAAAAGGACAGAGAGATTGAAGCTGCTGATGAGCACATAAGCTCTACATTGTCTCGCTGTTTAAATACAGTATGATTGTATTCTGATGAATCTGACCTGACCTCAGACCCCACACCCTACATATCACACCTTTAACCTGACCCCATGTTCCCCTGCACCTCCACACGTCATCACAAACAGAAGGCTAATCGAGGTCATTGTAAACTGAGCGCAACTGAGCAACATAACACATGTTTCAGTGTGCTGTATGACTGATTAATCAGGTTCATACAGTACTCTTTCAAATCATTAGTGCTCTAATCCTTCCTTCGTTTTTCTGACGAAACTCCAGAGAGAAAGAATAAACTAGCTTGGAAAGATGTATAAATAAAATTACATCAAAATGATGCCACTTTGTGTGTGTGTGTGTGTGTGTGTGTGTGTGTGTGTGTGTGTGTGTGTGTGTGTGTGTGTGTGTGTGTGTGTGTGTGTGTGTGTGTGTGTGTAAAACACGTGTCATGGTAAGATGCTGTTAAAAGAAAAGCATTACCATTATTAATGGATTGAGTTATAAAAGTCACAATCCAAGTTCTGATCTGAACAAGTCTGTCTGTGTGTGTTTCACTGTCTGTCTGTCTGTCTGTATCTGTCTCTCTAAATATTTTCCTTCCTGAAAGTCTGTTTGTCTGTCTATCAAAAATCCTGTCAGTCTAAAACCCAGTCAGTCTCAACATCTAACTGCCTGTCTGAAAGCCAGTACATATATCTGTCTGTCTATTTAAAATGTTTATACGTCTGTCTATATGTCTGTTTGTCTGTCTGAAGATCAATCTGCCTGTCTGACAGTCTGTCTGTATATCTGTCTGTCTGTATGAACATCTATTAGAATGGATTTCCAAAGGTTCATATGTACATGTGTCTGTCCGCTTAAAGGTCTATCTATCTGAATACCTGTTTGGCTGACAAAAGGTCAGTATTTTTGTCTGTCTAAAAGTTTGTCTGTCTGAAAGTCTGTTTGTGTGTCTGTCCAAAAGTCAGTCAAAATTTAAAGTCTGTTTGTCTGTTTGTCTGTCAGTCTGAAAGTCTGACTGCTTTCTGTCTATCTATCTGTGTGCTTCTAATCTTTCTATCTAAATTCTTTTGTCTGAAATTCAGTATGTATATCTGTCTGTCTGTATGAACATCTATCTAAATGTCTGTCTGTGTTTCTGAAAGTCTGTCTGAATATCTATCTAAAGGTCTTTTTGAAAGTCTGTCAGAAGGTCAGAATGTATATCTCTGTCAGTGGGTTTGAAAGTCTGTATGTATGTTTGTCTGAACATCTGCCTGAAAGTGGGTTTTCTGAAAGTCTCTGTCTGAAAGCTTATCTGTAAATATCTCTCTCTCTCTCTCTCTCTCTCTCTCTCTCTCTCTCTCTCTCTCTCTCTCTCTCTCTCTCTCTCTCTCTCTCTCTCTCACACACACACACACACACACACACACACACACACACACACACACACACACACACTCTGACTTGCCTTCTGCCTATCTACCTTTTTCACATTTATCTTTCCATTTAGATAAGATGCTATTTTTTATGTGCCATAAAGAGAAAAAGGGAGTAAAAGATTAAAAGGAGGTAATTATAAAAGGGACAAATATAATATATATATAATATAGCAATGCATCATTTAGCTGCCACACCACTTATGTGCAGAAATATACAGAATGTAAAGATTAGCGAAGGTATGGTGTTATTATATGATAAGAGTAGCTGCTATACGATGCACAGTATTATCGCAGAATAGTTCAGTAAGCTGTGGGTGAGAGCGAATGATGGCTTGGAATATGTTCTGCCTGCTTCTATGTCCTTTGCCATCAGTCTGTTAGTGAAGCAACTTCTGTGATTTTCTTTCTTTAAAATAATTTATTTTGAAAGTTCGGGGGGGAAAAGGGATAAGAATAGATAATCGGATGAAAAAAAATTTAACTGAAGATCTTCACTTTGTCCAGGACTTCGTTCAAGATAGATAGATAAATTCAGAGATTTCTGGTGGAAAAAAATACATATTTCCAAATGCAAAGTTTATTAGACACACACTATCACACATGGTACTGTACATCATGCAGTGAAATGCTTTTAAAGACCATATATAATTAAATAGAATTAGGTCAGAAGTGGGATTTTGAGATGAAAATAGAATACAATACATTAAAAAAATTTAAATAGAATAATAAAAATGAGATAAAATCAAATAAAATGAAGTGAAAGTAGATGCAAAGAGTCATTAGCTGTGTTGTGGTAAAATAATTAGACAAAATATATATTTTTTAAAAATGCTGCATATGAAACAATAACAGTTGCTGATGAAATACAGAGATATGATTAAAAGATGCATCTGAAGTTTTAAAGGAATGACATAATTATGTAAAGCATGATGCACAAACACTGAATTGTTTTAAGTTAAGCCACAGAAGTCTTAGTTCTATAAGATAAATCTCTGTACCTACTTGGCTGAGTCTCTCCTGCTTAGTGACCTAAACTCGATTGCTGGAAACTCATCAAATTGCTGAGGTGGTTTAATATAAATGAAACTCTGCTCACTCTACTGAGTCTGATGCGGATGGGGAGTTTCAGGTCATAAAAGTTTTACAGGCACTCCGTAACCATTTCGGTCTGTACAGAAGGGCATCTGGCAGAACTGCATGCTCAAAACGAATGGTCAGGAATTAGCAGGAATTGCAGGCTGTCGGGCTACATCCCAAATTGCTTCTGTACTAAATAGCATCCTCCCGAGACCTGGACCTGTTGTTAAATCCAATTTTGTCTTGCTATCTGTCACTACTAACACTGATAACTGCTGAAAATAGGCAATGTCTTGGAACATGAAGTAGATTGTGGGAAAAAGTAATTGGAAGACAACATGGGATCTAACAAGGATGAAAGAGTGTGCTGTGAACATGGCCATCTCGAAGATAAACAAAAGAGCAAATAAAGGTCTTGAGAGAAATACAGGGTAGAGCAGGTCAATAGCAGAAGAAAACTTTTAAAGAACTTAATTAGATTTGATGTAATTAATTCAATAATTTGGTACATCCATTGTTGGGAATTATCTCAGTGATCTTGCTGCAATTTAGTTTGTGTATTTCAGTGGATTTGATTTATCACTGAAAAACAATAATTCACTTATAGATGTCATGTTGATTTTTGTCATGTAAAGTCTCTCCCCCTTGTCCTGAAATTCTAGCACTAGAATTCAAGATCATGGGATGTGGTAGCCTAGTGGATAAGGTGTTGGGCTACCAATCAGAAGGTTGTGAGATCGATTCCTATGTCCACCAAGCTGCCACTGCTGGGCCCCTGAGCAAGGCCCTTAAGCCTCAATTGATCAGTTGTATGAAAATGAGATAAAATGTAAGTCGCTCTGGATAAGGGTGTCTGCTAATTGTCAAGATCACTGATGTTGAGGTCTATAATTTAAAATGTTTTTAGTTCTGTAATGTTTTATACAGTGAAGTCACCTAAGGTCTGAGAGCACACTGAACATCTGTTCGTTTGTTTGTTTGTTTGTTTGTTTGTTTGTTTGTTTGTTTGTTTGTTAAATTAAAGAATTCAAAAAATTAAAAGAAACAAAGAAAATTTTCACCATCTTAAATATATTTCATATTCAATATTCTGCACTATTTCTAGGTCCCAGTACAAACCTGTACACCTCGAGCGCACACTATCATTAAAGCAGAAAGGGGATGTGGCAAATACTAAGAAACTCTAAAATTCATGTAAATATTCCACATGAATTATTGTCAGAAATGTAATGAATGAAGATTCCTGATGAATAGTGAAAATCTGAATCATTTATGCTAGTAGTATCAGACTTTTTGACTATATACTGACCTCTGACAGAGTCAGTCCACATAAAATATCATTAGACAACTGCAAAAAGATGTAAACTGCATCCTAAATCACATAGTTATGCACATTTCTCCACCATTTTATAGTATAGTGTGAGTAGTTTGCTAACCCGGAAACTTCTAACAACAAGAAGTGCACTTCAGGTACCTGGATGCACTTATTCAACAAGAAAAACAATATTGCGTATGTAGTTGAAAAGGGGGCGGGGCTACCAGGAGATGACGACGAATGAGAAAACATTTTCTCATTCATCAAGTTAGCTGATGACACTCCGCTCTTACAAATGATTTTAAATTAGCCCACATCCTGTGATGTATTTTTCAACATTTTAAAAATTCAGCATATTCTGCTTAAGATTGCTGTATTTCACATTTGCTGTATCACGGCTTGTACTTCCTGTTAGTCAAAAAAACATTTGGAGAGCATTTTGGAGAGCAGTTTCTTTTGCTCCTCCCTGAAATATTTTTATCATTAAAAAGACTAGACTAGAATAGAGGGACATTTCATAAAATGTGTTGTAGCACACTTGTCACAATACATTTTAAATAAAAAATACATGACTTGAAAGGTGACAGGGGATGACACAGTGATTGAGTGAGAACACTTAACAGTAACTCGAGAGACTCACTGTGTCAATTTAATCTTTCTACATTTTCCCAGAAGATTGAGAGGCATGAAAAAAGTTTCTTAAGGTTGGTAAGCCGTCTGAAAGCCCTTCAAAGGCCTCAGTGGGCTTGTTGTGGAAATTGAAACACAACTTGGAGAAGGGCTATTAAGTGTCAAGTAGGAGAGAAGTTGATGAAAAAGTCAAAACTGTTCCTCAGAAAGAGCGTCCTCATACCTTCACTGTCCTCGTCATCTTTCTCCTTCCTCTTCCTCCTCCTCTCGCTCCACTTATGTCCTGACAGCTGCCATGACTGGGCCGGAGCCATGAAATCCATCATCCCACTTCACTGTGCCACTTGCCCTGTCTGATCAATGATGGTGCTAATAATAACCGCCATACAGCCTCCTCCAGCTCACTGCTGGAGCCACACAGCTTGGGGCCATCGCTACAGATTGCCCCGTCCGATTAAGAGCCCATTACCAAACCTGTTTACTCATAAAATCCCCTCAGGCTCGGCCCCGCAATGTTTATGTGAGGTGACCTTCTGAAACGTCAGTCAAGGTGATTTTTATTTCTCTATCATATACACAGTATGAAATATTGAATACACATCTATTAAACACATTATTTGTAATACAAGTATTCACAAAAAAAAAATTCTATGTTGAGGCAATATGCCTACAGACGACCATAGTAAGATTAAGAATTTATATTTTACCTCATTTATTTTTCACATTATACTTATATTATTATATATCACAGTGCCATGCCATTGCATTCTGGATTCTGATTGGTCAGAATAGATTCTATTAATGCTCCTATTTCTATTATCACTATCATTTCTATTGTACAAGAGTAAACATTCTTTTATTCATTTATTTAACAAAGAAATACTGCGTTGATCCTGTGAGTTCTCAGAAGGAGTCTGCCGTGTCAGTGTCAGTGTTAGGACACAACTGGATTTGTCATCTTGTGCTACAGATAAATTATTATAATTGTTCTAGAGTTATAGAGTACAGAGTTTCATGATTCATGTTACATGATTCACATGTTAGGTCATCGCCTCAATTATCAGTTATATATGATGTCTAATAGGAACATGGGTTTATTTAACATGTAAGTGTATTATTCATTCATTGGTTCTAATCAGCAAACTGTTCATGTAAATGGCTTTCAGTCAAAGCTGATTATTATAAATAAATCAGTATTTACTGACCTCTAGTCTAGGAGCAGTTAGAAATGTGGCTAACGTGGAGATGTTCTTGCAGCACTGATGTGGATGTGATGAAGCACAACCTTCATTAAGCCTCACGGGTTTTTAAGAGTCCGAACCTGATTGAAAAAAGGAGACTCAAAGCTCAGTTGTTAGTGCTTCCTTAATAACTAACACTCGGCAATCATTCTGTCTCATCACTTAGGGCTGTACAATCAGCTGGAGTGGATTTGCAGACTGAATGTTTTACCATTAAACTCGACACAAACATGGACCAGACGCTCAAATCCGGCTTCACTGCGGCGTGTGACCCAATTACAGCACTCAAATAAAATCATCATTACAGCCTGGAGAAGAACCAGCAGCTCTTGCTTTTCCCTTTTCCGTCATCAGAGTCTCACCTCTGCATAGAGACCAACAGATCTTTAATCTTCTCTAAACAGCAAATTCAATTTCACTGACTTTCACTCTGGGGTTCATTTCTGTGAGGGTAATGAATGGATAATGAACACTACACAGCTCTGTGAAGTGGCGCTTTATTTATTCGCTGTCACAGCTGTTCAAGTGCGGGAATCAACTGGTGTGATCATGCGTTGATATTACCCTTAGAGATGAAAATCACATACATTTCATGTGTGATTATGTAGAATGATGCGCAATCACATGGAAAACGAAAAAGCATTTTGTGTCATTACATATCAAGGCCTGATAATGGGCACGTGTTTGTATGCGCATGGCATACACGCATGGCAGCATCAGTGTAGCATGCATTTATGCAAAGAAGAATAGTCCATGTGTGAAGAATAAATGGATCATGTTAAAAACAACCAAAATGTCCAAATGAACCATGTAAAGCTGGAAATGAATGAATCACCTGTAAATTTAAATAAACCGTGTAATAATATCTTGTCAAATCAAATGAATTATAGGAGTGAAAATGTCTTTTAATATAATAATTTTAATCCACAGAAAAAATGTGCAAATGTGTACAACATAACATGACATAACATATAACGTAACATAACCGTAACACAATATTAACTATTTGAACCACATTTGAGTTATTCATTTATTATTTATTTACTATTCAAGTGTAAATTTAATGTGACCATCGAAATTAAAAACGTCGCCTGAAGTAGCAACTGAAATAACACCAGACTTCAAATTCTAAATGGTTGACTGACATTAAGTAAGAAATAACCACTTGACTTGTGGCACAAATAATGACTGCATCCTCAGTTATGAATGAGATTTGTATTGTCAGGTTGTCTAAGTAAAGACAAGGACTTTATCTTAAGACATGAAAATTAATACCTTAAGACAATCATGTCTTACATTTCCCATAAGGCCCACATAACAGTTTTTAAAGATCTCGATCTCCTGCATTACAAGCTGAATTCTCAGGGAACAGCCACTGGCACACATCTTACTGTATGTGCAGCTTTGACTGTAAGATAAATATCAGTATCAACCTTTCTGTATGTACGACAATAACAAACACTCTCTCCCTGCCCATCCAAACAGCAGAGCTGTTTCTCCAGTAGACTACAGCAGCTTCGCTGTAACAGAACAAGGTACTGTAGAAGATGTCTTTCTTACCCTTTGTGGACAGTGGAAATGCTTAACATGTACTGTTTTCGCATACACAACTACTAGACTGCATATTTGTGTATATATCATTTAGAATGTATGTAATGTGTTTAATGGCCATATCTTAGTGTCCTTAATGTTTTTCACTAACCAAGTTTTAACTTGACTTTCTCAAAAATACAACTATTATATAGATAAATATGTTGCTCCAAATTGCACCTCTCAAGTTATAGTCCTGACTGTTGCTCTAGCGTTCTAACTGTTTCCCCTTGGGGATTAATATAGAGAGTTAAATCTCTACCTCTCTATTTATCCATGCGGCAATGTAATTTAACCAAACTCACCTTTACCACCACTATTTGAAGAAGAGTAATATATAATAAATAACTGTAACTTTTGCAAATATATTGAAATTAAATTGATTCATGTTGAAGGTCTCTGTAAAACGCTCATTGTTCTGAAAATACTCCTATTACATTAACATGTGTCTTCATGAACAAGCCTGATTGCTTTTGCAGAGAAGAGGAGAAATTTCATGTTAGTAAATGGGAAGTGGTAGGCTGGTGGTTAAAGTGTTGGCTTACTGATTGGAAAGTGGTGAGCTTGAATCTCAGGATCTCAGGAGCACCAAGCTGCCCTTGAGCAAGGCTCTTAAACCTTAATTGCTTAGTAGAATAAAATAGATAAATGTAAGTTGCTCTGGATAAGAGTGTGTGACAAATGCAGTAAACCAAATTATGGTGTGAAACATAAAGAAAGCAAAATTAAATAAACATATAAGGAGAAAATATTTATTACATGTCAAGTCACAAAGCTTTTATTGTTATTTGAACCATATATAGCTGAGTGAAAAGAAATAACTTTTCCAGGACCACAAAGCTGCATAACACAACACAGAGCTAAGGATTGAAAAGTAAGTTAATCTAGCCACATGACGTGTATAGCGTGCCACCGAGTGCGAACAGTGTAGACAGTGTGATGGAAATTTTTACTAATATGCTGTTTGTAAGGGTCTGACCTTCTGTGTGCATGACTAGAATTTGGCTTTGACTCGAAATTGTTATACCAGAAATTGTTTGTGTAAAATACTTGAGGGTCAGCGGGAGCTGGAGACGAGAAGGCGAGACTCAGGCCCATAAACAACTTAGGCAGATCCTGGTAAGGGTAAAATATGCAAATGCAATTCGATGTAACAAATGCTCGGTCCCTTTCAAAATTGTGAACCTTTTTACTCTTGCCTATGCCTACCAGTGTGCCATTTTCTCAAAACGTCCACAACAGACAATATAATATGCTACAGGGTAGATGCATGTCAGTCTTATTCAGATAACGTAGGGCTTCATGTCATAAACAGATTTTAAGACACTCAGAATGTGCTTGTTCCTGGATGGTGATATTCAATGTGTAGAATGAAGGTGCTGCTATAAGTTGCATGCAAGCCTTTGACCGGGTTGTCTGTCATCCACTGACAACAAACTATTATATATATATAATATATTATATATGTGTGTGTGTGTGTGTGTATTTTTTTTAATTAAGAGGGGCTTTTTTTAATTAAAAAAAAATACAGAGAACAGGCCAACAATACAGAAATCCACAGTACATGTTCAGTATAGTGCTTTTCCAAATCTCTTGTCTAATGGCCCTCATGAAAAGTGTTTCCAGATGGCCAACGTTTCACTGTTGACCTGCTGCTCAAACTGACGCTGAAGAGCAAATTACTGGGCAATTATAATTAGCACCAAGGTTATTTCTAAAGTGTTACATTGGCACTTTATTATAGAAATGTTTTTGGCACTTAACTATAGACATTTTTTTGCACTCATAATTTTTTGGCCTTGTTTTGGCCAAAAACTGAAAGTGTAATTTTTTTTTTTTTTTTTTGACTATTTCCAAAGGAGACATTTTGTTGCATCTGTTTCAAATTTGTAAACAAAAAACATTCTCTATTTATCTTAGAAATGAGTGCTGCACACTTGTGGATCTTTCTAACACTGTGAGCATCAGCCAAAAAATGACTAACACGAGATGGGAAACGGAGCTTCCGTGTGTTAGGTAACATTGTAGTCGTAAATGTTGATCTGATTTATTTTTATTACAAAAAAGAACAGTTCTTTTGGTACTATATTCCAATTCCAATCCCAAAATGTGGTTCCCCTGAATAAAATGGCCAAATGTTGTAATTTATGCATTCGTGCATTATGTCTTTGAAATATTGCCACCTCAACTGCACCTCTCTGCAGTTCCTGGATGCTACACTCATACATACAGTGACATGCAGTGACAAAGCAACCAGAGATCATTCATTTTTAGTGAGTGCTTGTGACTTATAGTGACCTGAACAACAACAACCACTGTTGACTGGATGTGTGTGTCTAGCGATATGTCAAAATTGAGAAAAGTTTAATTTCATGCAAATATGGACTGTGCATTGACTTCTAATGGGATTAAAGACAGTAGAGTGCATGTAATCCTTGACAAAGAGTATACACTGCTTCACCTTCATCTCCTATGACATGATGAAGATGTAAAAAATGAAAATATGCTGTATTTTATACACTAACACCAAATCTGTCCAAAATGTTTCATTTTAGCTGCATGAAAATAGAGTTGAAAAGCTAGTTGTACCACCCACTGATAAACATTATTACCAGGGCAATCAGCGGTATGAACCCCTACTGACAACTTCATAGTACAGTGACTGGCGACTTGCAACGACAAAATGAACATAGCCTAATTGTGTCTTGAATGTGAGGGTGACTTTGACATTTTGTGTTTTGTTTAGTTAAGTATTCTACTTTAACTCTTTTTAAACTTTTCCTGCCAGGTCAAAGACAAAAACTGCACAATACTTTTTTTTCTGTTTCTGGCAGCTGTATGAGTTGAATGCCATTTTCTCAAAATTCTGCCATTTGCCATAATAATGAATTTTTATCTTGAAATAATGACTTATTATCACAAAGTAATTACCTTTTTCCCCCCACAGGTATTACTCATTATCAGTGGTAGAAAGTAACAAAGCAATAATTTTGCCCACGTTTCTTGGCCACAACCCTAATGAAAATCAGCGTGTGATTAGAGGCAGACGTCTTTTGCATTGAGACTCTTTCTTCTCCTTTCACCTTAGTACGGATTGAGTGTTTGTACCTTTTCGCTCTAACATGAATTAAGAATAGTTAGGTTTACTTTAGTTTTTACTGATGATACTGATAAGCATGTAAACGTTTTACAGATTTGTGTACAATTTCCACCATGAGGGAATGTGCTATTACAGGAATATAATCACAATACCCAGTTACTCATTGTTTTACTGTAACTGCACAGTGGTTATTACTTACATAAGTAAGCCAAAAGAAGAACATTTATCAACATTAGGGGATTTTTGTTGTCGCTCTGAGTGAATCCTTAATAGTTCTAGGTAGAAGAATACAACAGGATGTTTCCCTGTTTGCCTCCTTAATTATTAAATGAACCCTTTAAAAAAAATCCATTTTTCAAGAATGTATCTAAAATGTTAAAATATCACTACCTGGGTTAATATAATCCTACAGTAACTTGAGAAATGAGAATATATTGCAGTTCATCAGAATAAATTACCTTGATACATTGCAAATTATTGCAATAAAATTGTAACGCACTTTATTCAACTTTTTGCTCTTTTTCCGTTTTGAATATTAAGGTAAAAGAATTCTTGATGGACTGCTATCATCGCTCCACATGATAACTATAATAGAGGCTCAAAACTCTGATAGGAGACTTGAAAAGGAAAAAAAATACACTTCCATCCATCTTTCCCTTCTCTTATCAGCGAGCTCGAGTCTCCGCCCATTGCCAGGCAGACCCATCCCCTCCAACACACACATCCATACCCTGTTCCTATGAAAACCCCCAAGGCTGCCCCTTCCACCAGAATGGGCTGTTTAACTTTCCATTAAAAGTCTGGCTGGTCTCTCAGGGCCAAGGGCAAATGAGAGACCTGTTACACTTTACAGCTTTAGTTTTAAAAAGTCAACAGTGGACTGATGTAGCAGATCGGCCTTAAATGAAAATGTCTCCAAAGTTCTCTCTTATCACATATATAGTCGAGCAGCTGAGACGTGATTGGTGTCTAAAGTTTGCTTGTTTATTTTTTCACTGCTGTAAGCCTAATGTCGCTAACACACACACACACACACACACACACACACATATATATATATATATATATATATATATATATATATATATATATATATATATATATATATATATATATATATATACACATATAGCCTCCAGTTTAGCATGTCTAAGTCACCAATTATCACAAATGGATCCTTTTAGATAACATCTAAACAAGTCATTGAGATGTGATGTAAGGACCTGGACCGATCAAACTGATATCAAGTCTGAAATCAAGCTGAATGCATTTGAGGTCATGTGAATATTAAATAAAAGCTTATCGCACGTTAGCACATCAATCTCAATCTTTCTCACTGATTTCATATTACAAGTATATGAAATGAATTATTGCTAACTATTAATTATCAACTATTAACATAACAAACTATTGTTAATTTGAATTTGAACTGAATGTATAAACTGAAATGAATCCATGTGCTTATGACTATTATTATTTAACTTTTAGCTAATTCATTAAAGGTATATAAATAAGGCTAGCAAGCATGATTTTTTTGACAGTTATTTCTGTTCATTAGGGAAGAAGGTTTATTATGCCTGACATATACTTTTAACCCAAACAAAAATTCCTGATGTTGTGTTTTCTGAATTTTTCTTAACCCGACAAATTTCCTATAGGAATATAAGCATTTGTAGCAAGTTTTAAATGAGGGCCCACGCTGTAATCTAATACCAGCAAACTTGTAGCTGTGGTTCAATAGATGGCAACGTTTCTCAGTTTTGTTTTAAGTTTCTAATTTGCATTTTTATTTTGTCTCTGTGGGACCTGCACGCTACATTGATGAAAGAGATTTTTCTATAAGAACCTACATGTATTGTTGGATTGTACTAGCCTTTATTTTAATATGTACCCCTATTTGGACAGGATTTGATTTACAGCAGTGCTAGAGTAATACTCTGAATTTATTATCAACTCTAAAGCTATGTTGTAGGCTTTTCTTCCTCCTCTTGTCAGAAACTTTTGTTTTTCAGCCAATTCAGCAGTGGTCTGATCGTTTTAGTTGTCCTGATAGATACGTCAGTTTGTCCATATCACAGTCTGAAACTGTGTGTCACTTTATTTTTCCATATGATGGAACAGTCATTAAGAGAGTCAATAGAATCAACTGAGAAGCAGAAGCTTAGCTACATGATATGGCCAAACATTTCTGGAGGCCTTACCATCAGGCCCATATATGCTTGTTTAACATCTTTTTCCAGATTTAGTCTCCACTTTGCTGTTATAAAAAGTTCTGATCATCTAGGAAGGCTTTACACTAGATATTGGCCTATGGCTTTGGGTATTTATATCCTTT
The DNA here is from genome assembly GCF_022655615.1 of Tachysurus fulvidraco. NCBI lineage: Eukaryota > Metazoa > Chordata > Actinopteri > Siluriformes > Bagridae > Tachysurus > Tachysurus fulvidraco. The sequence goes on along the minus strand of NC_062538.1, from coordinate 10,130,616 downwards.
GAGGGATGTGGTAGCCTAGTGGTTAAGGTGTTGGGCTACCAATCGAAGGTTGTGAGTTCGATTCCTACGTCCACCAAGCTGGCACTGCTGGGCCCCTGAGCAACCTTCAATTGCTTATTTGTTTTAAAAAAAAATGTAAGTCTCTGTATAAGGGTGTCTGCTAAATGCTGTAAATGTAAATATATTTACTCATTCACCCACAAGAGCATTAGTGAGGTCAGGCCCTGATGTTAGATGAGAAGATCTGTGGTGCAGACAGTGTTCCAGTTCATCCCAAAGGTGTTCTGCACAGGGCTCTGGGCAGGACACTTATGTTCTATCACTCTATATTGGCCACATCTATGTCCAAATATCCACACTACCTTACTAAACAATTGCTGAAATCTGGTAGTGTATCTAATAGTCTTGGCTTGCTTGGTTCCAGTGAAGGGAAATCACAATTCTTCAGCAAACAAAGATTTAACTTTGTAACAACAGTGTTTATGAAGGCTCACAGATGGTTGTGGTGTTTAAGTGTCCACAAACTTTTTGCCATGTAGTGCATTTTGTTCTTTAATAATCTACTATTAGAATTTCCTCCCAACAGAAACTTCATACTAAAAATTTCTATATACAGTAAAAATATCGAATCCAATATGAAATCCTTTGCACCGATTTTACAAGAAGAAATGATGAAATGAAGGATGTTCTAGAAGACATGAAACATGAAAACTGCTGTCACATTATCTTTGTACTGTCTTTACCCTGAAATTAAAAAGAAAGAGTACAATGCCAGAAATGGATGAGCTTGGTCCTGACAGATGCAGCTGGTATAAAGTCTGACTTTTATGAGCATATGCCATAATATCATGAGGGTAATGTGCTGTAAAAAATTTATAATCCAATAATATGAACCTATCACCAAGTGTGACACAAACTTAAAAACTCGATGTCTTATCCTCTGTTCAAGCTGTATATAGTTATCAAAAGTAAGATGAAGGCCTGTAAGACCTTTATTATGAAGGATACGTGAAAATGTTTTATTACAGACGTTGAAAAGAAATCCTGTCCGAATACACACCAGAACACAAAAAGAATTCCTTACACTTCCTGTACTTGTACAAGATATAAAGGAGTATGTGAGTGTGGAGCTTTTTGATGGACAGGGTTTCACGGTGTGTATTCCTGCCTTGTGTTCCACATCCACCATGACCTTGATCAGGAGTGAATTCATATAAAATCCACCTTTACTACACAAGTGATATCGTGACATCTCTGGCCATTGTGGAAGGAATACAAAATAGGTTGACTTGAGTAGAAGTGCTGCTACTATAGTAATAATTTACTCTGATTAATGTAGCGATCAAGAAAAATTATTCGAGTTGTAGCAACTAAGTCATTGGTTAAAAACTACTTAAATAATTACTTTATAAAGAAACATGTTTACAATTGATATTACTGACAATTGTCCACCTTCATGATCACCAGAATAGTAGTTAACTTTAGCTGTTAAACTAACTAAATTTATTAGCAAGATAGTTTATTTCAAGTCATACATATATTTCCAGATAAAAATAGGCAAATCGATGACTTTAACACATGAACCTGAACGTTTCCTAGCAGCAACTATTGATTATTATAAATTGGAAGGATATCTTGAGCTAATTCACAGGTTTTATAAAGTAAAACATCAAATGATTTGGCTAGCTCATCTAGCTCACTCAGCTAGCTAAAAACGTATCTTTTTATGTTTCTGCAGGTTGGATGCTGAGCCGTGAAATGCTGATATAGCATAATTTTCAGATTATCATAAATGATTCAAAGAAAGATCTGATAAATTGGGGCTGGGATGTTCATCTGTCTCCACGCAGACATTGTTGCTGCTGACTAAGCATTTGGCACATGAAGTGTAGATATTTGGCAAGAAAATGCTTTATTTTCGATTGGGTCTCAAAATTGAATTATATCAAATTTGCACACACCGTCTTTTACCTGCCGCAGTGGGTAGAGCTGCTGTCTTGATCACTGGTTTGATCTCGGGGTCTGTTTGATCCAGGTTACTGTCTGTGTGGATTTTCACATGTTTACTCAAATAAAATTAATAGCATTTAATTTATATTTTTCAAAAGTACAATTGCAGAGAAATCCATGTAATCTTGAGCAAGTACTCATGTACTATAAGGAGAAAACTTTATTTTACACTCCTGCATGTCAGGCAAAACTGTTAAGAATTAATTCCATCTATACAGTCACTAAATTTTTCAACTTAAACTTTTCAAATGAAAAAGTCTTTGATTGAAGTTGTTTATGTCACAGAAAGAGAGAAAGAAAAAGAGAGTTTAATTATAATACTTATATGTCTGTATCTGATATTATTCATAAATTAATTGTTCTGTGTTGTTCAGTTGTTGTGATTATTTATTTTTAGCAGCAGTTGCGAAAATAGTGTGGCTGCAAATCACAGGTTTACAGGATATTATACAGGATATTGTATTATTATGCTTCTTGTTAACCATCTGTTACCATTTCTTACCTATTTTCATTTAAAAATATGATTGTATTAAAATTGAACAAAGAAAACCATACTGTAAATTAATTGACATCATAAGGCTGTCTGTAAGGACATGATTATTTAGCATTCATGAAAGGTGTCTCCAATATCAGCATAAATATCATGCAGTTTTGCACCACATATTCTATTTCTATACCTCATCCAACTGTTGACATTACAAGTGTATATACGTTTACTACAAACCACTTTGCTCTCTATTTTTGTACATTGTATTGTATAATATACAGAATGCTCACTGGTCAGTGCTAGTTTGTATATTTGTTCCTGTAGTGTTCTGTATTGTCTGTTTGCAGTGTCTTATGTCTCACACTGTTTGCACCAGGTCACACACAATGCACTTTTTATGGCTAGGACAACTTACTTTAAGTTATTAGCTCTGTGATGTTCTATGTAGCCCCATGGTCCTGGAGAAACGCTGTTTTATTTCACTATGTACTGCATCAGCTATATATGGTTTAAATGACAATAAAAGGTTTTTGACTTGTGACGTGACGTGACGTGACATAACTTGACTTCACTTGACTAAATATGTGTCTTTGAGACTTCAGGACTTTGTGTCCTCTTGTTAACTTCAAGATAAACACCATTATAATGTAAGATAACAACATTATAATGAAAATGATAACAGGAATGAACTTGAATCACGGACATTCCACATCATAAAAATGCGACCACAAATGAACAATTGGTGTGTTTTGCGAGGACTAAAAAACTCTGAGAACTTTGGGTTTGTTTGAGAAAATACATTGTCCAGTCATTACACTCAATGAGGAACAATAAGCTCATAAAGACTCTTTTACCTCTATGACATAAAAGCACTTTTGTTCTCTTTTAAATGTCTTTACATCTACAGGGAGCACATAAAGCATGACAAAATAGTGAATGCTCCTTAAAACTAAGCAAAGTGTCATGCTTTGGCCTTCAAAGAGGTCAAGAGAAGGTCGCATCAATCACCGGTGGAAAAAAGGCCTTGTGTCCGTCCTCCTGCTCTCACTCAGCATCTGAGTGATGACGGCCTTGCTCCAGATAAGAGCCGATCCATTGGCCTGATTTGTGGGCAGCAGACCAATTTCAATACCCGTCTGTGTGCTGATAGATGAGGCATGCCTTTGATAAAGGGCCAATTTGCCGCAGGGCCGATGGGAACGGAATTGCTGCAGTTGCCTTTATTTTGTCTTTCTCCGCATTTCAGACAGGAGTAGAGCTAAAGAACAGAGAGAGAGAGAAAAAAACAACATAGAGTGGCAGGAAGCTTAAATTACCACCGCCTCTTTATTAGCCGAGAAGACAAAGCTATCTTTTTCTTTAGTTCACTGACTCAGTTGAGGGGAATTTCTCAGACGTTTAACGTTTCAGACGTTTACAGAAAGAAACATATGTGATAACGATAACACGTCTCTGGAAATCTCTCAGCATCACGCTGTGGGCGAAAACTACAGTCTCTTCCTGGAGCAATCATGAACAGCCAGAGGCATGTTACGTTATTTCATGCTTCTAACTTCCTAATGAGATTATGCAGGAGGAGAAGGACATCGATGGGCAGGAAATTCATTAGAGTGGAGGGGAGACTGTTAATCTGCCATCGACAGGCTGCTAAAACCTTAGTTTATAGAGTACAATTACATAAATATTGGCTACATTTACTACATCTGAAATTGATGACAATGAAAATGGCGCTGTATTGTATATGAGGGTGGGAAAAATGACAAGGACTAAATTCAATGTGTCTCTCATTAGCATCTGATATAATAACTCTGTTATTCCAAACAAAATCATGCATACAGTCATATGCAAAGTTTAGGAACCCCTGACAATTTCCATGATTTTCATTTGTAAATATTTGGGTGTTTGGATCGGCAATTTCATTTCGATCTATCAAATAACTGAAGGACACAGTAATATTTCAGTAGTGAAATGAGGTTTATCGGATTAACAGGAAATGCGCAATATGCATCAAAATGAAATTAGAAAGGTGCATAAATTTGGGCACCCCAACAGAAATCACATCAATATTTAGTAGAGCCTCCTTTAGCAGAAATAACAGCCTCTAGATGATTCATATAGACTGTAATGAGTGTCTGGGTGAATGTATTTTGGACCATTCCTCTTTACAAAACATCTCCAGTTCAGTTAGGTTTGATGCTTGCCGAGCATGGACAACCCATTTCAAATCACCCTACAGATGTTCAATGATATTTGAAGAACATTGCAATTGTTCCTCTTCATAAATGCCTGAACAAATTTTGAGCAGTGTTTTGGGTCGTTGTCTTGTTGAAATATGGCAGAACTTCAACTTTGTGACTAATTCTTCAACATTATTCTCCAGAATCTGCTGATATTGAGTGGAATCCATGCGACCCTCAACTTTAACCAGATTCCCAGTACCGGCACTGGCCTCACAGCCCCACAGCATGATGGAACCATGGGTAACAAGCTCTTTTCTTTGTCTCATCACTTCACAGCAGCTTATTCCAAAATGAAGTTGACTTGTCCAAATGTGCGTTTGCATACCAGTCAAGAGACTCCGTTCATGGCGTGTGTGCAGAAAAGGCTTCCTTCGCATCACTCTCCTGTACAGCTTCACCTTGTGCAAAGTGTGCTGAATTGTTGAACGATGCACAGTGACACCATCTGCAGCAAGTTGATGTTGTAGGTCTTTGTAGGTGGTCTGTGGGCTGTTTTTGACCGTTCTCAAAATCCTTCGCCTTTGCCTCTCCAATATTTTACGTGGCCTGACACTTCTGGCCTTAACAAGAACTGTGGTGCCTGTGGTCTTCCATTTCCTCTCTATGTTGCTCACAGTGGTCACTGACAGCTTATATCTCTCTGATAACTGTTTGTAGACTTCCCCTAAACCATAATGTTGAACAAGCTTTGTTTTCAGACCAGCCATGTTGTCACCCTTTAGAGGAGAGTCAAAAAGAACAACTGCCAATTGGCCACCTTAAATACCTTTTCTCTGAAGTTCAAGGCTTCAAGGCTCAAGGCTTCAAGGCTCAAGGCTTACCAATTGTGTGTTCTAGTAGTTACAGGTATTTAAATCAACAAAATGGTAAGGGTGCCCAAATTTATGCAACTGTCAAATTTCGTTTTGATGCATATTGCACATTTTCTGTTAATACAATAAACCTCATTTCACTACTGAAATATTACTGTGTGTTTCAGTTATTTGATAGATCGAAATGAAATTGCTGATCCAAACACCCAAATATTTATAAATTAAAATCCTGGACATTGTCAGGGGTTCCTAAACTTTTGCATACAACTGAAAACACCTCAGTCTCGATGAAACAGAAAGTCAGAGGTGGAACCAATGCGGGTCCTTAATACTCATACTGTTTGTTCATCACATTTTATTAACACCCCTACACATTCTTTACTAGATCTCTATTCATTTCAAACCACAATGATCAGTAATATATATATATATATATATATATATATACACACACACACACACACACACTTACCGTCCACTTTATAAGGAACACCAGTACATTCAAGCAAAACAAAAAAGAAAGAAGAAGAATCATGAAGATCCAGGTCATGGGCTAGTGTAATGTTTACATCAATGGGTGGTCCTTATAAAGTGGACGGTAAGTGTGTGTGTGTGTGTGTGTGTGTGTGTGTGTGTGTATATATATATATATATATATATATATATATATATATATATATATATATATATATATATATATATATATTACTGATCATGATAATCACAATTTACAACCATGGTGAAGAGAAAAGCATCTCAGCATGCACTAAACATCAAATAAATGGACGACAACAACAGACCAAGCCCACACTTGGATTTACCCTTCAGCCAAGAACATGTATCTATGCCCATCATAATCACATGGACTCACCCAAACTGGACAGTTAAAGATTAGAAAAAATAATCACCTGGTCCTTTGTCCAGTCTTCAGCTGTCTAGTTTTAGTGCATCTGCACCCATGCTGGTCTTATATTCTTGTTGTCCAAAATGAGAAAGGACAGAGGAGTCATTAAAATTAACCATACATCATAATAAATAATCAAATAAATGAGGATGTTTTTTCCTTGGTTATAGCTTTAGCTATAGCTTGGTCAGACTGTTACAGAGAGCTGACACTAGAGACTCCTTCCATCAAAGAAGAGAGCACTAAATCAACGATTACGCTTTTCTCCTTGTTAAATAAGATATTTTGAAATCTGTTTATTATATTATTATATAAACGACACCGGACAGAACCCTGTGATTTGCAGCTCTGCTACTGTGAGAACTGCTATTATAGAAAATGAATAGGCCTCCACTGAACACAGCTATAGGATAAGCAGGACTATTATCTCTGACTGCAGTTCGGATAAAAGTGTTTGCGAAAAGAATAAAAGGCAAATGGATTCATTGCTCAAATGAACAATGTGCTGTGAAGATGTTTGTGAAGGATGGATGCCTTCGGTTCAGGTCTTTTTAATTAAAGTCAGTAGTTCCTCTTCATTAAACTCTTTATACACAGTTGTGTAAAGGGTGGAAATTACAGTAGGTTCTGACAGGGCCACATCTCAGCGATCACTTCATCACGGAGTGACTTTTTCAGCCGCACAGTGTTAGTGAAAGGAAGAACATCAGTCAGTGTGCGGTTTAACAGCTGCAGACCGCTGGGCCTGTCCACGCTGACTGAACGGCACATGATTAAACACGACACTGAACATTTATTGTAATGAGGTACAGTAATGAAAACAGGGGCATTACAACATTCCTGCTGCATTAGTATCACCCTCCGAGAGCTACAGAACATTTAACACTAATTATTAATCAGTTACTCGTTAACTAAACGGATTAAACTCAGCATTTGCAACATTTTTTATATTCTGTAAGCAACACTGCCCTCTACTAACACAACAACAGTACTGCAGCTCAGTCAGAAATAAAATAAACCAGCATAGGCTAGAAGGCACATTCATGAAATTACATTTTTTTAAATAAATAAATAAAGTATTTCTGCACTTATCTTTAATCGAACTAAAAAAAAGTGAAACAAACAATGAGCATGAAAAGAAAAAAAAAATCATACAAGCAACAAGTAACTTTTAAGGCTTTTTTTTTTTAATTTTCATGCTAATGAAGCTAAGAACTAAGCCACCAGTTTAGCATGGTGCATTTGTAAAAACATCAAACAAATATTTTTGCATATAAACAAATTCAAATCATGCAATCAAGCAACAGTTTGAAACAATAAACAAAAAACTTCACAAAGCCAGCTGAGGGAACATCAGCATGGAGCTTCATTGCATATAACTTTTTATTCCTCTTTCATTTCCTTAGTAACAACTGTTAAAAAATCCTCTCCCCATGACTGGCTGTAAACACATCCCATTTTGAGCTACGCCTCCCATGATGGAGATAGGTCCTGTCTTTGCAGGGCTTTTTTGGAGTACTGCACTTTCTCTGAAGGGTACTACAGGGCCAGGAAGTACAAGTCCCCGCCCTAAACTTGGCATAGTAGTGGTCTCTTCAACACTCAGCACACTTCTTCCTCCTAATCTTGAGGTTACAGCAGAATAGGGACCATTTTTCTCAGCATCCAGGCTGGATTCCAGCATCTCAGGCTGTTCCTGAATCTCTGACTCTGGCTCTGAAGTTGGCTTGATGCTGTAGCGGTCCAAAAGTCCATCCTCTGTGATGTTATAGTGGTCCAGAGCCCATTTCTGTCTCGTGCTTCGGATCACCTCAATCTCACGCAACTCCTGAGGGAGCTCCAGGCCAGTCTTGCCAATGTTCTCTGTGCGTACAGGATTTTCCTGGGCGGTCTTTAGATAAGAGTCTACCAGACTGGTGTAGTCAGACATGAGGATGTCCAAAAGCATAAGACGAAGAGGCTGCAGGTGGATCACTGACAAAGCCATGACTTTTAGGAGCGGAGCAGGACAAGGACGGACATACCAGACTTCTTTGTTTTCCATACAGAGCTTATCTTTGATGCTCAGAGAGGACAGGCGGGATACAGGCATTTTCATGTTAAGGGTAATGACCTCTTGTAGTGTGCTCACCCGTGTGGGCAAGAAGCCCCCTGTCTCTGTGTAGAACTGCATCACATCTGCAACCTGCGTATCAAACACATTCACCAAGTTCACTCCAAACTGCACAATCAGACACCCAGCGATCCTCCGGCAGTCATGCATGACCTTTAGGATGTCCGTGCTCTCCAGAATCTTAGATAAACCATTTCTAAAAGCTCGAGCTCCAAGCAACAAGATGTCAAAGAGGTACACCTGTTTTTTTACAGCTACCTGCAACCAGCAGAGCCTCTCATTCTGGAAAGAACCCACTCCATCCAGTCCAATCCCGATGACCTTCTGCTTCTGGATGTGTATGATTGCAGGACCAAACTTCTCATGGAACTCGTCTACAACCACGAAATTCACAATCTGCTTTGTGTCGTCATCATCATCATCATCATCATCATCATCATCACCACCACCCATCAGCTTGTACCTGTAGGGCTGAAACTCGCCCAAGCTCAGCTGGTCCACCTTAACATGATCCTCATCACCCAGGGCATCTTTTTTAGCTGAGGAAACGAATTCAACATTCAGGATTTCTTTTCCGAAGAAGAGTTTAGATCCCATAAACCGGCTGCCGCTCTGAACCTCAACAACGTCCTCTAATATTACTGTTTTGTTCAGATTAATGCGCTGCACGGTGCCTTCAAACGTGCTGCCTTTTGTCGTGAGCCGGATGCGTTTCCTTTTAAAGCTTTCTAAAAACTGATAGTCGTCTAAAGACACCATTTTTATGTATGTAACATAAATAAACACGTGAGCTTCGTTGGTGATTTGGGTTTAGTATGTGTCGTAAAAAACTGACGTAAAGCGACTTTTACAAAAGAAAGTAAGTGTGTTAAGGGATTAAATGTCGGCAAAATAAAATCTAAAAAAAAAGAAAAATGTTATGAATTTTTTAATAAACACATTTATTATTTATATTGTATTTATTTTATACAATACTATACATATATATAATATTTTATTAGTTTTATGTTATATTTATTTTATAAAAAATATAAATTCTCAATTACCTCATTTTTTTTTAAATGTTAGAGAAATTACAATTAAAAGAAACACAGAGGTAAAACTTTTTTTTTTAATGATGCATTTTTTGTTTTGAAATTTTTAAATCTCTACTATACACTGTAATACTCATCCTGGTTTTTAAATGTAATGTACTAATTTAAATTTTAAAAGCTCTGATGCTAGCACCTGTGTATCTGAGCAGAAATAAAAATTCATCAGACCAGGTTATGTTTTTACACTCGTTAACTGTCCAGTTTTACTGAGAACACGTGCCTGCGAAATATCTGTGTTCAATTCAATTTAATTCAAATTTAGCAGTATTTACAATTGATGTTGTCTCAAAGCAGTTTTACAGAACATAAACCTAGAACAAAAGGTTATTATAAATAATAATATAAATATTAATTTAATACAAAATTCAAGATAAATATTAGATATATTTAAATGTGTTTGTATTTATTCCCAATGAGCAAGTCTGAGGTGACTCAGTCAGCAGTGGCAAAGAAAAACTCCCTTAAATGGAAGAGACGTTGAGAGGAACCAGACTCAAAGGGGAACCCATCCTCATATGGGTGACACTGGAGGGTGTGATTATAAATATACAGTCTGATAAATGTTGTATTGATGCAAAAGACCACATGGAGTTGGCATCTCCTCTATAGTATCACAAAGTCTAATTGGAGTTGGTAGATCTCTAGATGCCTCAGGATTCTCAGAGCCGGCCTCATCTCAGTGGAGGTCCAAAATCTTTATTGCACAATCAGAGCTGATACAATTTCTGGATGCCTCGGGATGAGAGAGGCAGTGGAGAGGGATTAACGCAGCTTCTGTCGATAATATTAGCAAGCACTATGATAATGTGCATTTGGTCTGATGTAATAGTGCACAATTTTATGGGATGTATTATGTGTACACCTGACTAAAAAGATGAGCTTTTAATCTACATTTAAACTGGGAAAGTGTGTCTGAGCCCCGAACACTATCAGGAAGACTATTCCAAAGTTTGGGAGCTAAATACGAAAACACTCTACTGCCTTTAGTCGATTTAGATATTCTGGGAACTACCAGAAGTCCTGTTCAGTGACAGTGTGGAGTGTATGTGGTGACTGGGGAAATAAACAAACAAACAAATAAATATATAGAACAAACAAACAAACCAACAAACTACACAGATTAGTGTTCAGTCATAAATCATTTAGCTTTGCAGTGAGTTTGGCCTGAGTGATGGTGCGAATAAAAAGGACCTTTTTGTTTGTCAATGTAAGATTTAGTTTCTCACTCACTTACAGTAAGTGATTTATCCTGGTCTGTGATGCAGTGGATCTGAAGCTTCCTTTATTAACTCTGTGTGTGAGGGTGGGGAATGCACTCTATGTGCAACCCTAAATTAGAGCTCATTTATCTTAGCCAAGCAAATTAATGGCATGTTTTTGGGATGGGGTCAGGAACATAAATGCATTCTGGTAAAAACAAGTGACTTATTTATTTTTTAGTATTTTTGTTATCACATATATATATATATATATATATATATATATATATATATATATATATATATATATATATATATATATATATATATATATATATAATTTTTTTTTCACTTAAAAAACTGCCATACAAATGTTTTTCAATTTTCTTTCAAATGCTATGGATTATTTAATGTTTTTATAAATACAATTATTTTAAATTTCATTTTAATTTATTTTAATTCTTTATTGTTTTTATTTTATTTTTATTTTTATTAAGAAATGTTTTATTTAAGTTAAAGCCTTTACTTGTGAATGTATTTTCCCTATATAAAAAAAGCAAGGTAAATATTCGTATAATAGTATATACTATAACAGAACATACACAATACAAGAGAGGAAAATATAATATAATATAAACAGTTTTCGTTTGTTTAACGGAAGTGACGTCATGGTCTTAGCTTCAAACCGTTGCGAATGTGGACGCGGTATTTTGGGATTCCGTTGAAGTTCTATATTTTCCTTGTAAGGTATATAGAGATGTATTTTTCGAAACTTCGCGTCAGTGTGTATATAAAAAGAGCACGAGTTCCTTTTTATTTGGAGTCAGTAATACTGAGGTGCGGTGTGTTAGCTAAGTTAAGCTAACTGTTACGGTCAACGTGTGCGCGTGGGTGTGTATTTATTAGCTGATAGTTAGCAAGACTAGCATGTCGAGTAGAGTTCGGCTAGTAGTAGCAGTGTTTACAGGAATATAACAGGAACAGGCTGTTAACAAGAGTATAACGGGGTATAAAGGCGTTGTATAAACATGTACACCTTGTTATGTTTATGCAGTATACAGTTGTGATTGACCTTATTGTGAAAAGACGGTAAACTTCGTTAGCTGGCTAATAAAACTTGTGACTGTCTTGTTTGTCTTGCTGTCTTGTCCTGCACTGTCTTTCTGTCTTGTTTGTCTTGTCCTGCACTGTCTTGTTTGTCTTGTCCTGCTCTGTTTGCACCAGGTTGCACTTTATGTATTTAGGACTAACTTACTAAGTCCTTATAGCTCTGTCTATGTTCTATGTAGCACCATGATCTTGAATAAGCGTTGCTTCATGTCAATGTGACTGCAACAGCTATAAATGGTCGAACTGACAATAAAAGCTTCGTGACTTAACATTTTACTTCAGGTTTAACTGGGGACCCTGTGCAGTGGGACTAGTGAAGAGTGATGGCTGCTCCTGCTGCCATACAACAGCCTAGTTATCTCCTGGTAAGATCTCAAACTACAGCAGGTCATCAACACACTTGAGATTTTTCCTGGATATAGACACTATTTTTTTAGTTGCTATTTATATGTACATTTTTATTTACAAAGATAAATTACATAAACATTAAGTATTATTTTTGGCCTCCACATATGTTCTGATAACAAATGACTTAAAGGCATATTTGTGGTATTAAGAAGCAAACAAGGGGCTGATTTCTTCCTAGCACAGACTGTACATTCATACAACCTGTCAGTAATGGACAGCATGATTACACACACTAGATTGAACCTGCATTAAGGCTGATAGTTTTGAGACACTTCCATCACATTGTCAGCAGCATCGATTAAGAAGCACATCCTTCTCTTTCCTTCCAAATGCCTTTGAAAATATATAGAATTGATGTACTAATTGCACTTGTTCATTTAAAATAAAATGATTCTGTTTATTCTTTATTTGGAACAGGCAAATATAAAAGCAGACTGGAACACTAAGCCACTACTTCAGCAGTGTCATGAGCTGGTGAAGGTGATAGATGACTATCCTGCTAAGGTAAAGTACTCTCCAGTCATTACAGTGGAAATATTATACACTGGAAAAATACACCACAGGTTCTCAGCCATAAGAGCTGTGACTCACCGTTTTTTATATATATATATATATATATATATATATATATATATATATATATATATATATATATATATATATATATATATATATATATAATTTTATTTTTTTTTTTATTTTTTTTTAGGCGAGTTGAGGAGTTTGTAATGTTAGACATTTGAAATGGGGTCACTGGCTAGAAAAATTCTGTAAGCAATCAGAAAACACAATGGGTATCTCAATGTGTCACTTGACTCTTATCCAATCAGGACCTTCACCTGGTCTTTCCCTGGCTGGTCGAGGGAATCTTCGGCAGTCTGGATGGGGTCATTGTAGGCTGGAACCTGAGATTTCTGCATGCTCGCATGAATGAGTATAACATCGTTCTGGACTTTCTTGATCCATGGTTAGTTTACCTTTTTTTTTTTTTTTTTTTTTTTTTTTTTTTTTTTTTTTTAAGATGACTAGCATGGCTGTGGGGATTTGTTCATTCAGCCATAGCATTAGGTCAGGCAATGATGTTGGGTTGGGAGACACTGTTCAATATTGGCGAAACATAACTTCATGGACCTGGCTTTGTGCACAGGGGCATTGGCTTGCTGAAAAGTTTTTGTGCAATGTAATTCCAGTATATTGTGTACTGTTACAGCACTCTATGGCAAAATTATGGGGATCATGTGGATTTTATGGTCAGGTGTCCACAGTGCTCTTTCAATGTAGTCTATTAAACTTTTTTTTTCTTTCCATAAAAATGTTTTTTGTTTGTTTGTTTTTTCCCCCCCCATATTGTCCTGGGGTGATCGTGATTATATAACCTGCTTCCTATGATGCCTAGAGTAGAGGTCTTCTCGGGTCTAAAGAAATGTACCTGACCCGAATCACCTTTTACCCGAACCCGACGTGCATTTTTTTGTTTTATTTTTTTCTGAGAAAGACCCGAGACAAACCCGAAAAAATAGACATGAGTCCGACCCGAATCGTTGGCTTTTTTTTTATAACTCGACTGGACCCAAATGTTGCATAACTCTACACTAAAGTAAAATTGATTGACAGGTCTGTTTCAACAAAAATTAGCTTACCGCCAGCCACATGTCGCAAGCGGTCTTGGCAAACAGAGGAGAGGTTGGAAAAGGACTCGATGCACACACACGATATCCAGTAGTTCGGGTCTTCTCGGGTCCGTTTGGTAAAAACAAATTCATGTTAAATTACCCGAGTCCCGATGTCGCTATTATTATACCCGACCCGTGTTCGAGGCACACGTGAAACTTTTAGACTCGAACCCACTCGGGTGTCGGGTCGGACTTCGGGTTTTCGGATCTAAGTGGACCCGTGAAGACCTCTAGCCTAGAGCTTAACTGGCTAGTTTCAGCCTCAGATATTTTTTCACTTCAGTGTCCAGTTCTAAATGTAAAGGATTTGATGTATACTTGAACTTGACTTGCATTTACAAGTAAACTTAAAATTTGCCAGTATTTTTCTTTCTTTAGAAATATTCACATAAAGGTTTTCACTTAATTATTTCACTTGGACTGCTGTGTGGGCTTCTTTAAATGTCATGTTGTTGTAATGTTTGTTACCTACAGTGGCCCCATGATGAAGTTGGTGTACAAGCTACAAGAAGAGGACTACAAATATGAGATCCCCATCAGTTATTTACCAGTATGTCTAACACATTTTTCAGAAGTTTCCATATGAGACCAGTTTTGCAAAAGTCTTTTTGCTGACACTGTTTTGTGCAGGGTCCTGTGAAGGCGTCCATTCATGACGGAGTTCTGCCAGACTGCCCCCTTTTTCACAATAAGCTGCAGTTCCCCATGTCTGGCCTGATCACTCTCAGTATGTTTTTAAAATGAAACTATGTAATGTTTTTTTAGCATGCTGCACCATTCTGTCTAATTGGCACTTGCTCTTTTCTTCTTCTTTCCCAGATCCTTTTGAATACTACATGTTCAACTTTGCTTCCAGTCTAATTGCACCAAAGGTATGTTTATCAGTATATCACATAATCTTTGGGGGCACAGTTAGTCGAGCTGTTTTCCATTTTTCGAAGACATTTGTGGGGCCAAAAAGGTTACAGTCTATGGGCATTCTGAAGACAGAATTCAGGTGAAAAACAAATGGGAATGGTTTAAGGGAAGAAAAGAAAACACTTAATCTCTTAACTACATTGTTAAAACATATTTTGCTTCTAACATCTTTTGAGGTAAGATTCTTTCTGCTTGGCACATCTTGTTTTGGCAGTTTTATTCTACACTTCCTTGCAAATATTCTCCAGCCCATAGTTTATCAGGAGTAATTATAGCTTCAGAAGCCATTCCTTTGTTAGCTTGGATTTGTGGGTCATTATTATGCTGGAAGGTGAACGTTTTCTTCATCTACAGCTCTCTAATAGGGGTGGTTTAGGTAGGCTTGGTTTTATTTTTTTGGGGGGGCGAGGCAGGGCTTCTGCCTAGCAATCTTACCTCATGCCCCAAAAGAGCTTGTTGTCACAATAAGAGAGTGACCAGAACATGAACTATATTCATGCAGCTTCTTCAAAGTTGCCATGTTATCTTGGCAGCCTCTTGCTAATTTTTTTTGTTTGTCTTTTCATGTCCTGTTCTCTGTAATCTCAAAAAATCCTACAGAAACATCTGATTTTTATTTTGGGTTATTGAGAAATACTTTGTAGGTTTCAGGTATAGGATTATCAATTTTGAACATTGTCAAATGACTCATTATAAAAGGTCATGCATATGTTGCAACCAGGTCTTTCTTTTTTCCCCAAAACATTTTTTCTTTCTTTCCTTTATTTTTTTTACATTTTGATTAATGTTTTTACATCACAGCTGCACAGTTTGCCTTTCACAATGGTAAACAGACACATCATTTTGTTGCTTGCTAGTTTAAACCCAGAGTACGAATCTTATTCTTATTTTTTAAAATCTTCAATAACATTTACAGAACTATCCTCCTGGACAACATGGCAGCTGTTCAGACAGTGCTTTCTTTGTGCTTGTTGATGCCTATCTGAAGCACTTCCTGCCCACGGAGGGAAATGTGCCTCCATCTCCTTTCTCTGATCCCAGGGGCTCTGTGGCCTCTCCGGCTCCACGGTATTTTGCTTTCAGATATCTTTTGTTCTTGATACTACAATAGATTTATAACCTATTGCATTTTAGTTCTTTATTATAAATAGTGATGACAAGAAATTAGGGCACAATGATACATAATCCAATCCAATTTTGTCATATACTGACAAAGTTTAGATGGAAAATAAAATATTATTACAGCCGTCTGTAGACTTTGGATTTCTCCTTGCCCCAGATCTCCCAGCGTGCCTTATGTTGGTTATGGCGTTCACAGCAGCAGCCTTCTAAAGCGACACATATCCCATCAGCCCTCAGTCAACGCTGACCCTGCTGCTCAGGAGATCTGGAGGTCTGAAACACTCCTACAGGTGACAATCTCACATGCATCAAACCTCTAACACTCAAATGTTTTACTCTCATTCTGGTGAGATGGGTTCAGTCAACTGGTTAGTGTTAAATTCAGTTAACATCAGCTGTGACATGATTAGTTTC
Source organism: Tachysurus fulvidraco (assembly GCF_022655615.1). NCBI lineage: Eukaryota > Metazoa > Chordata > Actinopteri > Siluriformes > Bagridae > Tachysurus > Tachysurus fulvidraco. The sequence continues at coordinate 10,114,112 of NC_062538.1, read as the reverse complement.
CAAATTTTGCTTCCTTAGGCTAATATAGTCAACAAGTAATAGATGTCTAAACTGAGTTGTGTTGAAAGACTTTCTTGCTAGTTAGGAAAAAAGGAAATTGTCAAAAATTAAGCACTAGTAGTTTTAGTCTTTTACTCGTATAAACAGCACCATACACTATATGGCCAAACATTTATGGACACCTGAACATCACACCCACATGTGTTTACATGTGCTGTAGCATGACACTTCCCCTTCACTGACACCAAGAGGCCCAAACCAAATTGAGCTCTATGAAGACAAGGTTGTATTCAAATTCTTTGCAGAGCGCTCTGACTTCACCCACACTGAACACATCTGGAATGCTGACCCTGTGCTTTTAATTTACTGCTCTAGCAGTGGTGGTGGTTTGCCGTAGGTAGGTTCTGTGCCTGTCCTGAAAGCACTGAGCATGTGGCACTAAATTGGATGCCATTCCATTTTAGCCGGCGCACTCACAATTTGTTTTGGGTGGAAGAAGCCAGGAGAATCTGAAAGAAACCAACATGGACACACAGAACATTCACAGGATCAGGCCATACACCTTGAATCAGTGAGATTGTACAGCTACCTACTGCATCACCATTCTGCTGCACCTGTTATGTTGAATTAACAGAATGAAGCCAAAGCTAAAATATGATTATTTGTCCAGTTCTATCTGTTGTTGGACAATGGGATGATATTTGTTGGCACTGCACTGGAAATCCTAACACGGGATTTGTTCCTCTTTGGTTCTGCAGGTGTTTGTTGAGATGTGGCTCCATCACTACTCTCTGGAGATGTACCAGAAGCTGCAGTCTCCTCAAGTGAAGGTAAGGGCGTAGCATGGATCTGCTCTTCACCACTGTTTCTCCACCGCATGGCTGACCAGCTGAGCACCTCCACCCTGCAGCCGTGCTTCATACGAGTGGATCGGAGTTGCTGCACGAGTCTGTCACACAGTGTGCTGTTTACTTCACTGCAGTCTGCTGTTGACCTATTTTGCTAATCTCTGCAAAAGGGCTGTAAATTTTAGAGGAGCATTTTAAAATCACTTTCAAATGTTTGTCTTTTGTTTACTTGTAGATCAGTCAGATTCATTTAAGATAGGAAAGGCCGAGCTTCAGATTACATAGTTAGCTTTAAGGGTTCTTTGGCATGTGTTTCTGGGAGCGTGGCATCTTTTTTTTTTTTTTTTTTTTCATCAAGCATGATGTCTTTGGTTTTTGCTTTGTCTTTTGGCTGTGAGCTTTTTATGCCTATCTGGACTCTGAGCTGTTATGGTGGCTACTATAGCATGGTGTCGGTCTGCTGTTAGAATCAGAATTAGAGTTTACCAAATTTGTAGCATGCCTCCAGTCAGCCCAAAGCACTCTACACCTTCATATGCATTTTACTACATATCAGAGATTTATAAGTAATCACCAGTTTACTAGAAAGTGCTTTGGATGTATTCTTTTTATGTAAAGTGGCATCTACCTTCAAAATCATCTGTTTAAAAAAAATCAAGATGCACTATCACCTTTTCCATCATTATAGGCCATTATTAATATTACACACCTACCGGTTTTGTTCTCATTAGGGACACAAGATATTAAATGTGCATCTCTCAATTATTGATCAGTAAAAAATGTATAAAAGTGAGAAAGGAGTCTGCATCTTGCTCATATTTATAGCATTGTGGTCAACATTGTTTTGATTTCTTTCTTTTCCATTTTTGTTCATTCTCATTTCCATTCTTTCTTTGTCCAACACTTCCTTATTTCTTTTCTTGGATTGCACTCTTTTTATTTCTATTGTCATTTTCACCTTCCTCCTCGTTTCCTCTCTCCTTTCCTCCCCTCCTCTCCTCCGTTGTGTTTTCCTTCTCCCCAATTTGTGATGGTTCCTTCAGCTGGCGTTGCTGCAGTACCGCCTCAATATGTCCAGCATGCTGTGCCAGCCCCCGGCCCCACCAGGTTCTGGGACCCTCCACACATATCAAGTACTTTTACCTTTTCATTCGGGCTACCTGGAGGTAAACCTAAGGGATTATTTCCACTGCACTATCCACCAGATTTAGTAAAGTGCTACCATGGGCTATCAGGTTGCTAAATACTACCTACTAGTTGTTTTGTCTTATGCAAAACATTTTAATTGAAGCTGCACTGAATGCAACAGCCACCATATTTTTTACAATTAAACTTCCTTTTTTTATTGTTAATATTTCATCTGCTTTACTGATAAAGATAGTGAATTGAATCTACATAGTAAGCTAGACTTGTTTTTTAATGATTAGTGGGTATGTTGCATTAAACATTCTTTTCATATCAGCACAAACACTCCTGTCAAGTAAAAATGAAAGTATACTATATGATGGACTGAGTGCAGCTTGATGCTTTCGGGCAACTTGTTGATTAGGGGGAAAAAGTCGTTGTTAGTAATGAGGCGTATTGAAACGTTTCTAAGAACAAAAAAAATATCAGTAATTCCGTTGCAGGCAAAGTGGGGAGACTGCACCTAAAGCAGAGTTGTCAGCTTTGGACTGGTGCTTGTTTTGTGATGTGCAGTGGAAAAGCTCTTGAGTGAGCATGTAGTTGAGGGGTCCTGGCAGTGGTCTGTGGGGTAGCGTTCTACTAGTCAACATGGAACAGTTCAGGTTTATTGGAATATGGTTGCTGTATAGGAATGTGCAGTGAGAAATCATGATCAAAGTGTCACAATGAAGAAAAGTACAAGACTTTTCTGGCAGATCATTTCTCTCTTTAAACAATGTTTAATTTATTACAGTGTGCTGGTCTTAACATGTTAACTAACGGGTATGTGTGTGTGTTTGTGTTCAGTGCCTTTTTCTGACTTTATGTACAAAACTGTTTTAATGTTTTGGATTTCTAATGCCTAATAAGATATTTATTTATATATATATATATATATATATATATTGTCTCCTAGTTAACAAATCCATGTTAATGTTTTATTTGACTGTTATGGTGAAAGTGAGTATTTTCATGATACAGTATTGAGTGTCTGTATTAATTTGTGTGCGCCTCTGTGTGTGTGTTTATGTTGGTGGTGGCGGAACCACCTTAGGAACCCTTCAACCCTACAGAAGAACACGTTCTAGTGGTGCGTCTGCTTGTCAAACACCTGCACTCTTTCTCCAACAGTCTAAAGCAGGAGCAAGCCACATCGTCCCCCTCCACCCACTCGCACGCCAGCCCTCTAGAGGAGTTCAAGAGGTGAACTTCACAAGCAGCTTCCACACACTCAGCAACACCTTCCATAATGTATTCATTAATAGCATGCATGATGTGGTCAAACTGTGGACAGTTGTCACCTGCGCATCGCAAACATATATGGGTTTCCTCTTAAACTGTTTCCACAAAGTTGGAAGCACACAATTGTCCCGAATATGTTTATCAGAATCAATTTATTGGCCAAGTGTGTTGACACACACAAGGAATTTGGTTCCAGCAGTTTGTGACTCTCAAAGGTACAGACATAAATAACACAATACTATACAAGAAAACAATGCAGATGATGAGATACAATATAGACAGAATGAGTATAAAATGTGGATATAGAATGAATAAAATATATAAAATATGGAATATGAACGATCAGTTATGTACATAAAGTGTGGGAGTGCAAATAACAATATTGTGCAATATGATGCTTTTTGTGCCATATTCAGCAGCAGTAGTGTGTAATATACAGATGATTTGGTGACTGACAGTTCTGATAATGCAGTACTTATTATAAGAAGCAGTGAATATAATTATGGTGAGTTGATCAGGGTTATTGCCTGGGGAAAGAAACTGTTCCTGTGTCTGGCAGTTTTAGTAAGCAAAGTTCTGTAGCGCCTGCCAGAAGGGAGGAGCTGAAAGAGGTTATGTCCAGGGTGTGACGTGTCAGTAGTGATTTTTCCTGCCCGGTTTCTGGTTCTTGTGTCATACAAGTCCTGGAGAGTGGGCAGGGGGGTGCCAATTCTTTTTTTCTGCTGTTTTTACTGTGTGTTGCAGTCTGTTTCTGTCCTGTTTTGTTGCTGCACCAAACCACATGGTGATGGATGTGCACAGGACAGATTCTGTGACTGCACTGTAGAACAGCATTAACAGCTCCTGTGGTAGACCATACTTTCTTAATTGACGTAGAAAGTACATCCTCTGCTGGGCCTTTTTGATGATGGAGTTTATGTTGCACTCCCATTTCAGGTCTTGGGAAATGGTAGTGCCCAGATACTTGAAGGCCTCTACAGATGACACCGGGCTGTTGGATATTGTGAGGGGGAGTAGTGTTGAGGGGTCTTTCCTAAAGTCCACTATCATCTCCACTGTTTTGAGGGTGTTTAGCTCCAGACTGTTCTGACTGCACCCCAGCACCAGCCGCTTTACCTCCTGTCGGTATGCAGATTCAGTGCTGATTGTCCGAATGCTGGAGGTGACACCTCCCAGTCTCGCCTGTTGTTTCCTGTCTGTCAGGAAGCTGGTGATCCACTGATAGATGGAAGGGGGTATAGTGAGCCTTAGGAGTTTGGAGTGAAGAATTTCCGGGAATTATTGTAATAAAAGCCGAACTAAAGTCAACAAACAGAATCCGGGCGTATGTCCCTGGGCAGTCCAGGTGTTGCAGAAGGTAGTGCAGTCCAATGTTGACTGCGTCGTCCACTCACCTGTTTGCAGGGTAGGCAAACTATAGGGTATCCAGCATCTGTTCTGTGACAGACTTTAGGTGGGCCAATACCAGCTGTTCAAAGGTCTTCATGACAACAGATGTCAGAGCGACATGCCTGTAGTCATTTAGTCCAGTGATGGAGGGTTTCTTGGGGACCGGGACGATTGTGGAGAGTTTAAAGCAGGACGGGACTTTACACAGCTCCAGAGATCTGTTGAAGATATTGGTGAAAATAGGAGCCAGTTGATCAGCACATGCTTTGAGACAGGAGGGGGAGACCCCATCTGGGCTGGGGGCTTTCCTTGTATTCTGTGTCTGAAAGAGCCGATTCACATCCTCTTCACAAATTGTGAGTGCAACTTGAGTGCTGGGAGGAGTTGTTAATGGGGTTTCTAGAGGTGTGATGTCAGTCAGTGTGCTGGGTTGGATGGGAGGTGTGAAGATCCTGTTCTCAAACCTGTTTATATGCTGTAGCATTATGATTTTGCTTCACCAGAACTAAGAGACCCATGTTCCAGGGTGTACAGACAGTGGTATAGCTTCAACCAATTAATGTACCAATTATATCTTCAACCAATTCTAATTTGATGGGGCAATTTTGTTTTTAAGCAAATGTTGGAAATTCTTTTTGAACAGCTTTTAATCTCTTGGCTGAGCTGAGTCTGTACTGTTTCCTTCACTGTTCCTTCATCTTTTCTTCTTCCCACAGGGTCGTGGTACAGAGGTTTGTTCAGCAGAAGCTTTATGTTTTCCTGCAGCACTGTTTTGGTCACTGGCCTCTGGATGCCTCATTCAGAGCGGTAGGCATTTCATTGTACAAGTACATGAGATCTGTGAAGATAACGTAACAAACAAGAAAGGAACAGACATGCTACTGAGACAAATGAAAGTTTTACACATGCAGATTTAGTGCAAAGTGTTAAGCTGTAGGCTTCTGTTGCTACTTAGCTACATTTGCTTTTTAACTGCACTGCTAAGCGAAAGAAACAACATACTGTAGCTGTTAATTGATTTAGCATAAAGCAGAGAATTTGTAGGTTTTGACTTGTGATACCTAAAGAATGAAAAATTCAGCATATAATTCACACTTTACTCATAATGCACGTCTGATTAGAATTTCTAAATTTCCACCTGGTCAATTTTCTGTTTTTAGGTGTTAGAAACATGGTTGAGTTATATCCAGCCCTGGAGGTACACAGGAGAGACAAACAATCTAAAGCCAGAGGCTCAGAACAGATCAGTACCTGATAAATGGTAATTTTTGCTCATGAACTGAAAACAACACCTACATTTATTGTCATTTTAACATGCATCGATATAGTATATAATATATATAATTTTATATAAGTTTTTTTCCCCTCTCTGCAAGGGCAATATTACTTGCATTAAACAGCAGTAGGGGGTACCAGAGTGCTGTTTTAGAGACAATGCAAACATAATGAGAAATAAAAATATATATGATGTACAAAGAGAACTGCAGTAAGTCACACGGCCTGATCAGGTTTTATTTTCACAGGGCTTCCTTTGTGCAGGAGAATCTTCTGATGTACACAAAGCTCTTTCAGGGTTTCCTTAACCGGGCTTTACGTACAGACCTCATCAATGCCAAAAATGCACTGATGATATTCAGGGTTGCCAAAGTCTTTGCACAGCCAAACCTAGCAGACATGATACAAAAAGGTAAGCATCCTGATTTTATTTACAGTACATTATAGGAACAGGAAAAACTAAATATTGATTTTATTTTAAACATATAAATTAAGCATACTGGACGTAATTGTTTAAACATGGCAAAAGGATATCAGACCTAAAAAAAAAATGTTCCTACGCTCTAGCACAAATATTTTTCTTATCATATATTTAGGTGTTACTGTACTTCACCATTGGAGGTGTGGTCTAAACTTTAAAGGTGGAGATAAGAATAAATCTGATTTCTGTATTTATTAAATCTTAATAAAGATGACTTATTTTGTGTTGTTTACCACGTCCAAGTGTGATTTATTTTTATTTTTTCCCCCAAAAAACTAATTGTCTTTCACAATTTTCTTTAAATTCAAACTGTTTTCTTAAATGTCTTGTTTATTTCTCTTTCGACTCATAGATTCCGAATGTAAAAGCTGTTCATTTATTAACTGATCATTAGACTGCATGTAAATGTAACTACTGTGTCATAGCCAAGCTGTTGTTTAATTTTTGAATCTTTTTTAAATCCCTTTGTCCTTAGTGAATCAGTAGGTCTATTTCCTTACCGGCCTCTTTTAGACATGAGAATCTCTCCTGTTTTGTACAAGTTAGCCATACTGCCTGTTGTGCCTTTAGGAGAACAGCTGTTCCTCGAACCTGAGCACGTCCTCCACCACCGGCAGGCACGTGTCTTTCTCTCTCCTGCACATGGTGGCAGCTTCCTGTCCTCCCGACAGCCTGCAGGGACAGACGCAGTTTTTAAAGTCAAGAGTCATGTGTACGGTCTGGAAGGGCAGGACTGCCAGTACAAGCAGATGTTCGGCAGTGAGCTGCGTGGAGTGGTGAGTGTTTATGTTCCTTGCACCAGTAATACACAGATACACTGACAAAGCACCAAGCAGGTGATAAAATGTATGTCGTTATCGTTTTCTTTTTCTGTTGCTGGCATTTGCTTATTGTTTATTACACGTCTATATAAATGTGATACTTCAAATGTATTGCTGTATGAAACAATCTAACCACTGTATCTTTAAGCATGTGTCATTACAACAGACAGAATTTATCACCATTTCCCTGCACTGAGAAATTTACAGTGACAATTTCCGATTCCTAGGAAAGTTCCAAATATAATAAATGTTGCTTCAAAGGTATACTAAAAGTGCTAAACTATAGCTTGTGATTGTGCAGTATCGGTAATGTTGTTCAGATGTGTTCCCACCATTATGCTCTCTGTCTGGATGACATGCAGGTGTTGAAGTTGGTGCAGATCATCGCTCAGGCCAAACAGACGGCAAAGCGGATCTCGGATCAATCTGCTGAAGCGGCAGCAAACAGCTCATTCCTGTCCTGGTTCAGCTTGGGCTTCCCAGAGTCTAACTACACTTTTAATGGAGCAGAGGCTGATGAGATGGGAGAGTGTATTAAAAAGACTCATGAATTTCTGGACAAGGCCCTGGATTACCTGTGTCAGATATTTCGGGTCAGTCTGCATGGTGTAACATTCCTGTATGGTGCCGTTCTGAAAGTTTTACGGGCATCATTGGTGCTTCTGAATAATTTTTACTGCTATCCAAGTTAATTAACCAAAAACTGTGTGTGATGGTAAATGGAGAATGTTATGCAGTAATGTGAAAACCAAATCCATGAATCAATGTATGGCATGTTTATAGTTAACATCAATTAACTAGATTTATTATGGATCCTACCAAAAAAAAAATATTCTGCTCTTTTCTGCCTGGTACATTTTATATACTGTCTGTATATACTTTGCATGGTTTACTTTCCAGAACATAAGTAACAAAAAAGTTATAGTAACATGCACCCCTGTTACTGTTCTACAAGTGTTTGATTTTCATTGCCAGTGAGATTTCAATCTGTACTGTGTCCCTGCAGCTGAATTCAGGACAGCTGACTCAGCTGCTGGTGAATGTGACCTCTACAGATGATGACAGTGAGTCTAAACAGCTGCCTGATTGCATCCAGGGTGAAAACGGTCCCATTCTCTCAGATCTGGGTCGGATGCAGGTAAGGATTTATAACTTCTGCCTATATATTGTAAAGTATAAAAATGTATTTATTACATTAAAGGTTTTTGTTTGGGCCTAAATGTTAAATTTTATGTTTTACAGTTAATTTAAAATCATCTAATTCTAATTGTTTGGCTTTGTGTGTGTGTGTGTATATATATATATACATACACAAACAAATTTATGTTTATATATATATATATAAACAAAAAGCGATTAGTGGCTTTATCTATTAACTAGCTTTTAACTATTGGCTTTTGAATCTTTTTGTGGGATGATTACTCAGTTTTGTGTCTATTTGAATGAATACAAATGCAGAACGTGAATATAACTCGCTGTAACACTTGGTATAGTGTGTGTGCATGAACTAGCTTCTGGATCCTACAGCCTCTGAATCAGAGATGCCACTTGTTTTAAAGTGTTGGTTATATTTTAACTCTAAGCTTTACGATTTGTACCTCTTATGGTTTCATGCTGTTTTATGTTGGTCAAGTCAAGAGGCTTTTATTGTCATTTCAACCATTTATAGCTGTTGCAGTAAACAGTTAAATGAGACAATGTTTCTGCAGGATCATGGTGCTACATAAAACATAGGCAGAGCTATAAGGACTTAGTAAGTTAGTCCTAGATACAAGTGCATCTTTGTAACCTGGTGCAAACAGTGCAGGACAGGACAGACAAGACAGTACAAACAACAAATTACAAGACTTTACACAAAAGACAATAAACAGACACAGTGCCGGACAGTGTAAATACTGTATGTTCAACAATAATGCGTGTGCAGAAATACTGGAATGAACACAGTGTTATAGCAGCAGTTGCATAAGATATTGCAAAGGATTGTGCAAAACAGCAATCAACTGCAATCTGAGACAGAATGTGCAAAGAGCAAAATAAGTGTGCGAAACAACATGTAAACAGTTTGATGGATGGATATTGTAAGTGTGTGTATTTACTGTAGGTCTGTGCTCAGTACAGTTCAGTTATTAAGGAGTCTGATGGCTTGTGGACAGAAACTGTTACACAGTCTGGTCGTGAGGGCCCGAATGCTTCGGTACCTTTTTCTAGACGGCAGGCGGGTGAAGAGTGTGTGTGGGGTGTGTGGAGTCATCCATGATGCTGTTGTCTTTGCAGAAGCAGTGTGTGGTGTAAGTGTTCACGATAAAGGGAAGTGGCATGTTAGAAAACAACTAGATTTGTTTACTCTTGTTTCAGATCATCAATGGCCTTCGCCAGTTCGAGATTAAATATCAGGGAGATCCAGAACTTCAGCCAATAAGGAGCTATGAAAACGCTTTCCTGGTGCGAATGCTGTACCAGCTCTCCTCTTTCATCAATGAGCGGGTACGGTTTATTTATTTATTTATTTATTTAAATGGTAAAAAGAACTTTTGTGTTAACTGAGCTGATGAATGTCTGTTGTGCCACTCCTGGTCTTTTCTGTTTCTGCTCTAACTCCACCCAAAAAAAGTTATAAAAATAATAATTTAAATCCCATTTTAAAATATCTTTATTTGTCTAGTAACATCTCCATTGTCTGGCTGTTTTTTTTTACTGATGTTTTATTTAAACTTTCTCATTTCTTAATTGTGTTGTTTATATTTTATACTAATTTGTTGTTACTGCACAGCTCTTTTCTTGGCTCTTGGTGTTTTACTCGACTTTACTTGAAAGGTTATTTGATTTATGTGTAGTTGGGAGACCACATGGAGGCGCTATGTTCACGGCAGGACTTCCTGGGCAGAGTGAGTCGACATTACCTGAGCACATCACCAGTGTCCGATCCGCGATGGAGGAGTCCGGGTTTGCGTCAGATGAGAGTGCGGCGGCCGCGTCTCAGTCTGCGAGCACTAGCCAGCTATCGTACACTGCTCACTGTGCTGCTGCTCTACCTGATGTTTGCTTTGTTCTCATTCGGCCTGCTGTCCAGCACCGCCATCATCCTCGGCGTCAGCCTTCTGTATGAACTGCTGCTGCTCCTGCTCTCTCATAAACTCAAAAATCACTGACTTGCCAATGGAGGCTTTCTATTTATGAAAATACTCTTTTAGTTCTGATTTAAACATGTGACTTTTGTGAGATTGAACACGGATAGTGTGACGCCTTGCACAAGCACTTCAATTTTACTACAGTTCAGCCACAATGTCCACGTTGTCCTCTTTATCTCAAATGTCTCTAGTCAGCTAGCACCAGGTTTGTGATGTGAGATTTGCTTCTCTGGAGCAATAATAATGCTAATGTAGCTAGCAAGTAATTGTGGGATGATTTTTGATGTTCTAAGCAATGATAAAGAAATATGCTCTTACTTCTGTTACATTATCTTAGCATTTGATGTGAAGGGACATTGTGGACATTTTATGGTCCATATAATACCAGATGCTTATCACTCTGCCAGCTAACTTTTCCAATTACATTAAAACATTAGAGTGACAGAGCTTAAACAGTGACACAAACAGACTCAAACAGTCTTTTTGTGTAATACTAAACACAAACACATTTAGAGGCAAAAAGAAAGTTGATTTTAATAAAAATCTTTATCTTTTTGTTAGTTTTAGCGTCTTAATTTGTTCAGTTGTACACTGACTCTGCATGTTTGATATAAGTTGCTTTTATTTAAATCATTGTACATAGTGTGGCCTCTGCCCTGTCTGTGTGCTGATTATACAGCACAATTCAGCAGAACTCACTGTGCCTGCTGTATGGTGTCAGCAAATTCAGCAAGCCTCAAGAATTACAATCTTAGACATTTATGCATCCTGCTGAATATTATGTTTTCCTTGTAAATCTTCTGCAACCTTGGTGTAAGTCTGGGCAGAAAGCAGGACAACTTTCCAGCCTGAAAAAAGTTCCCCCTGGACTTTTCACTTTGTCTCTATCACGGCATGAAAGATTTTCAAGTCAAGTCAAGAAGCTTTTATTGTCATTTCAACCATATATAGCTGTTGCAGTACACAGTGAAATGAGACGTTTCTCCAGGATCAAGGTGCTACATAAAACACAGACAGGGCTAAGGAAATGTAAGTAGACTTAGACACATAAAGTGCAACTGTGCAACCTGGTGCAAACAGTGCAGGACAAAAAACAATGCAGACCTAAAGTTACAAGACAACACAAAAAGTACAAAAAATGCAATACACAAAAACAGAAACAGCGCCGACCGACCAGTGTAAATACTGAATGTTCAAACAATATTTTGTGCAGTAACATTAGAATGAACACAGTTTCTTAGCAGCCAGGTCCTTTGGATAATATATAGAGTTGTGCAAAAAAACAGCAAATGACTGAAATATTGTATAGTATGCGTGTAATGGCCGAGATATTGTATGTGCAAAAACACATACTCATAATGTCTACATTTTTGATTCATTTGAAAAAAAATTTGATTCTGCAGCAGGGGGTACTTATTCAGCTCTTTACCACTGATCCAGAATTCAGCTGTAAGGCTTGTTTTCACCCCAAAGTTTTCTCACATCATATTATTACTGCATTCCCAGCACTGACGGTTTTTGTAGCTGCTGTGTCAGAGTTGTGCACTCTGCACTGCACTCTCTTTAAGCTGCTAGCACAGCTCGACCGGACCCACCATCCCTCATGATAAAAGTAATTTGTGCATCAAGATGCTTGGCATCAAGGTACTAGTATAAACATGCTGTGGCTGAATTGCTGAGTCACTAGCAGCCTTCGAGTGAAGGCCCTTCGCACCCTGGACATAACCTCTTTCAGCTCGTCCCTTCTGGCAGGCGCTACAGATCTCTGCTTACTAAAACTGCCAGACACAGGAACAGTTTCTTTCAATCACCTTGAGCAACAACTCACCATAATTATATTCACTGCTTCTTATCATAAGTACTGCATTATCATGACATGATCTGTATATTACACACTACGGCTGCTGTATATTGCACAAAAAGCATAATATTGCACAATATTATTTGCACTCCCTCACTATGTACATTACTGATCATATTCCACATTCATATTTTATATATTTTATTCATTCTATATCCACATTTTATACTCATTCTGGCTACATTGTATCGCATCATTTGCTTGTTTTCTTGTATAGTATAGTGGCATTTATGTCTATCTTTGAGAGTCACAAACTGCTGGAACCAAATTCCTTGTGTCTGTCAACACACTTGGCCAATAATCTGATTCTGATTCTCACTAAGCATTAAAGCACACTAGCAAGTATTAAATAAAGGATCCAGAACACCAACACACAAACAGCAGAGATCTCTTTAATGGTTAGAAAGGTATTAATTTGCTGAATATTTGGATTTAATAAATACATTTGTTCTGTTATGATGTCAGCGTAATGTATTTTACACACTAGTGGGGTGACTGGTGCGCAGTTAGTGTTGTCACCTTATAGCTCCTGGGTTTTGATCCTGAGCTCAGGTCATTGAAGAGCTTATCCACATGTGGATCACAGGTGGAACCATGTGTACAGTACACTGGAAACCTATCCATGTTGTAACCCCAACATACACTCTGTGGTACCATAGACTCAGATAAAGACCTTATTGAAAATGAATATTTTAATTAAGTATTCGCTACAGCGATAAACCGAGCTGTACCGAATACCGCGATTCAAGTCTTGTACTGCGGTATTCGGTACAGCTCGGCTTATCGCTGCGGCGGTGACGTCACCACACCTCCCCCAGATTCCTCAGGAAGACCGACAGCAGAAGCAGCGTTATTACACCAGTCCTATATACAACGGAAAACACGACTTCCACCGAGGTATGAGGCTTTAGTATTTGCATGGCTCTGCGATTTAATCAACATAAAGATGCATTTTAATGTGAAGTTGTGCTGCTTCGTTGTTATTACTCGATTGAATGGACTATGTCGTTGCCCTGCCTTCTGCACACCACCACAAAAAACACACTATTAACCAAACTAACAGCATAATTCTGACCGTGTACATTTCTGAACGTGTTTTCTGCAACAATCTGACTAACGGCTTGTTAAAGATTACACCATTAATGCATGAATATTATGTATTTTATTTGCTAGTTAACCAGAGCTAGCTAGCGGGCTAATCTTATTTCATCGGTATCTAGTGGGACGGATACGGGTCGACGTGTTTACACCACTTACGCATATTAACACCGTGTTGTACATTCCATAACCTTAAAAGACTAATTGGTGTATATTTTATACCTAAATGTGTCGTCAAAATGGCTCTAATATATCATTTTAACCGCCGTTCTGTCGAAAGGAAAACAAGCTAGCTGAACTAGCTGCATAAACATCTTATAATCAAAGTGTATACACGTTATAACGTTACAGCCAGATGCAAAATGTCATTTATAAAAAAAAAACAAGAAACCGTAATGTTTCTGCATCTGCAAATTTATAATTTTTTTTATACGACTCAAATATGTCCTTGACTACCGTAGGAGCCGCCCTACGACTGGGAGTCGATACTAAAATATTTGGAGTCGATTCTATAGATTGAATCGGCTCTAGTTCGCCCAGATGTGATGTATTATAAAACGAACGAGAATGATAGAACTCCATTTCACACAAAGGAAAAATAATTAATTTAATGAGCAATTAAAAAAAAAAAAAAAACATTCGTGCCATCGATTATTGTGTCAATTTTACAAACACTAAGAATTGGAATCAAATAGGAGTCGACTCTGAAACAGAGCGGCATCGTTTTTGTAACTATAATAGTAATAATAATAATAATATGAATAAAATTTAAATGTTAAAAAATAGCAGATAAAATATATTTTGAACATCTTTTAACATACAATTTAAAACACTGCTAGATCTGTGAAGTGTACCTGGTTTCTTCAAATACCATAAAAATACATAAAAAGCCAGTCGTCCCCCCCCCCCCCCCCAAGTCAAAAGCTGTTTGGTTTCTTTAACAAAAAAAGCCTTTACAAATTGTAGCTTCAGATTTCTGTTATTCACTGACAGGATTGACCCTGACGTGATCTGCTGTTGTAGTCCATCTGCTTGAAGGTTCATTGTGTTGTGCATTCTGAGATGCCTTTCAGCACAGCACAGTTGTAAAGAATGGTTATTTTAAGTTAATATTCTGTCCGCACAAACCAGTCTAGCCGATCTCTCGCCAATATGATGACGTTTCCACCTGTGCAGAACTGCAGGTCCCCCCCCTGACGTTTGATGTGAACATTAACTGAAGATCTTGAGCAGTACCTGAATGACTTTATTCATTCTGATGTATCTGCATGAACCAATGAGCAGGAGCTCCTATTATAGTGGCATATCACTGTACACTTTTGTACAATAGAGCAACTTCAGCTCCTTAAGTGAAATTCCTTCTTAGTGAAATGTGATCCAGGCTTTAAGTGATCTTCAGTGAGGGTTGCTTTAGCACGCTCAGCATGTTTCGGTGGCTCTGTCTCTGCTTTACATTAATAAACCGGGAACTGTTTTGTACTTGGCCATTAGCATGCAGAGTGTGTTGTGCACTCTGAAAGCTCAGAAAGCTGTTTACGTCTACCCTAGAGAACACCAGAGAGCTCCAATTTACATTCCCATAATGACTTCTTCCATTCTGCTGCTGTTTAACAATCACAAATCATTTCTTATATATTTTTATATATATAATCCTAATGCACAATCCTGCCCTTGCTTTTCCTTTTTCCTGTTCCTGTCCCCCTCCTTGAGGCTGATGTAACGCTCTCTGAGGACAGGGTGCGGTGTGTAAAGTCATAGCTCTAGAACATAGGGTTCTCAGCAAAGGTCCCTTGGGAAACGTTGTTTCCGCTTTATGTACAGCTGTGTAAAGTCTAATAGATGTGTGTTTTTTTTTTTGTGTGTGTGTGTGCACATATTTTACAACATGAACTTCGAGCACCAGCACATCTACATAATGTTATACTTGTCATCACATGACACTCAGACTTTTAATATTGTTTTCTCTTGAGTTGGTGCATTCCCGAAGCCTCTGTTCAGTGAAATAAACGCCGGAGGAAGGGATAATGGTGTCATGTGATGTCATGCTGTAACACAATCCTGCAGTGGTGATGTCCTAAAAACTGGAGTGAGGAGACTCCCTGATCTCTCACATCTGTCTCACATTTGTATAGCGCATGAACATATGAGCACTTCCATGCTGGAGCTTGGCTGCTGTGGCTGTAATATGCATTGGTTATACATTGGTTATAGGGTGTTAGTGTGGTATAGTGTTTCAATTGATATTTAAACACATTGCTGTCTCACTGACCTTGTTTACTCTTATGCCCTGTAATGGTGACAGATACAGCGCTACCATGTCCAAGTTTATTAAACCCAAACTGAAGGTAAAGTGTGTGTGTGTGTGTGTGTGTGTGTGTGTGTGTGTGTGTGTTTGTGGTGTGCATATGGTGTGCAGTGGTCTCATTCTCTGGCTAAACAAATGGTAATAGCTAATCTAAAAGGAATTTCATTTCTCCTTTACACTGTTTAGCATCTTGAGAATCAGGACTATATCCAAATTGAGATGATCCACATAACCCTGACAGTGATCATGCATACAGAACAGATTTGTAATTGAATGCATCTCACTGATAAATGACACAAAATTAGTTAATCCTCAGGAAGTGTGAGCACCTGTGTAAAAGCAGGACATTTGGCAGTTCAGTATTCTGGAGTGTGTACACGTGTGTGCATGTGTGTGTGTGTCATGACAAGAAGAATGGACATCAGCCATGACCTCAGAGAAGCAATTGCTCACTCTCACTCACTCATTTTCTACCGCTTTATCCGAAATACCTCGGGTCACGGGGAGCCTGTGCCTATCTCAGGCGTCATTGAGATGCCAATCAACCTACCATGCATGTCTTTGGACTGGGGAGGAAACCGGAGTACCCGGAGGAAACCCCCGAGGCACGGGGAGAACATGCAAACTCTACACACACAAGGCGGAGGCGGGAATCGAACCCCAACCCTAGTGGTGTGAGGCGAACGTGCTAACCACTAAGCCACCGTGCCCCCCAGAAGCAATTGCTGCTGCTCGTTATTTTTGGGAAGATTTTAAGGCCAACAACAAACAATCTGAAATTCACCACACTACAGTGAGGAGGATTGTTTACAAATGAGAACCTTCAAGACAGTTGCTAGTTTTCCCAGGAGTGGGCATCCCAGCAAATTCATTCCTAGATGAGACTGTTTAATGCTCAGGGAAACCCACATGACCTACAGGTCTCTGTATGTTCAATAAAGTGCAGCCAGGAAACACTGAACAACTATGGCTTTCATAGAAGGGTGGCAAGAAAAGGCCAGTTCTCTCCTCGAAAAATATGGCAGTTTAACAAATGTTTGTAAAACTTCATCTCAATAAACCATAAAAGTGGTGGAACAAATCCTGTAGACTGCCAAGACCAACGTGTGGCTGTTTGGTCATCATTAGAAGCTCAACCTCATTAAGATGCTCATTAAGTTTGATTCATTGCAACAAAGGGGTTGTAATATTTTGTTTTAAAACAAGTTTTTGCCATTGATGGATAATTGGAGGATATGGGGGGATTAGGGGGTGTGGTAGTATGTGGTTAATGTGATGGTCTACCAATCAGAAGGTTGTGAGTTTGAATCCCAGGTCCACCAAGTTACCACTGCTGGACCCCTGGGCAAGGGCCTGAACAATCAGTTTCTCCGTATTAGATGAGATCAAAATGTAAGTCGCTCTGGATTAGGGCGTCTGCTAAATGCCGTAAACGAAATGTAACACGAAGGCCAAAAATGAGACTAGAAGACTAGATCATTAACCACATCAACTTTTGTAAAATGCATAAATTATCTGAAATCTCTGCGACATTTTTGTGCTGTCGACAGGAGCATGACCTTTATCAAGGTCAACTGATAAATTCAGCACTATAAAAGATCAGTCCCAACCAACAGCTTAGCTTTTCATCATATTTGAAAGCGAGAGAAAATCATTAGGGTATAAATTGTGTGCTAGATGATATAATATATGCCTGAGATTAGCAGAGAGGGAAAGAATGTCAAGGTATTAGTTTTTTAATTCGTAGGTTCCTGGCAGACAGAGAGCTTCAGATAAAACCCTGATAAAGTGCATACCAACATTTATATTTCTCCCAATCGCAGAAAATATAACGGCGATATATCGACTCGCACAAAGCTATTTTTAAATTTGTTAAGCACATCAGGGAACGTGAGCTAACCACCATCTTATAGCATATGGTGTCTGAGCAGTCGTGATGGAGTAGAAGTGATTAAGATGGGAGTGGATGTAGTCAGCTGAGGGGTATGAGAGCCAGGTTTTCTCCCTGGGCAGGGCAGGACAGCAAGCAGAGCTGAGACTTGGCTGCGTCCCCACATGCGTTTCATCACTGCAGCATTCCTGCATCTATCCGCTATCCACACGGCAGAGACGGAGAGAGACACATACTCCCGGTTTTGCCTAGTCACGTCTCTCATAAAATGTTTGCAGCTCTGAAATCACCTGTTTTTTTTCCCCTCACAATTAATATGAAGGTTTTGTTCTGAGGTAGGTCTGTGCATTGAGCTGTAATGCATGTGTATGAGTATAGAGTGCTGCATGGTGTGTTTGTGTGTGTGTGTGTGTGTGTGTGTGTGTGTGTGTGTGTGTGTGTGTGTGTGTGTGTGTGTGTGTGTGTGTGTGTGTGTGTGTGTGTGTGTTTTCTCTCTGCATGACTTTGCAGTGCGATAAAATGTGTTGAACAGAATCAGTCATGTTCATTTCTGCCACTCAATTATAGCCTTCATTAAAGGCTCCACTATAATCATTGTTAATATTAAGACATTTTTATAAACATAAGAGATTTACTCCAATATTTGAAATAAAGATGCTTCCCCCCCACATCTGCCAGTATAATCAGGTACTCATTCTCACAGATTAAGCTTTCCAGCCAAAACACTGACACAATGAGATGTAAAAAAAAAAAAAGAGACTGAAATAAACAACGCAGAGCTTTCAGTTATCCAGTGCACCAGCATGAGGAAATGGAAACTGCTTTTATAGCTCCGATTATAAACATCACAGCTGCTAATCATTAACTGATGAAGGCAAGCATGATGATGATGATGATTTGAATAATGCAGCTTTTAGTGTGTTTGATCAATAATGTTATTTTTGCATGACCTCCGTTCCCCGAGAATATTTATCTTCTCACAAGATACAGCAATGATTATAAAAATGTAGTGATCTTGTCTTCAGATTTAAATTTTAAGGTAAAAAAGTGACGATTCATGCTGCACCCAGGGGCGTGTGCTGTGCTTCTGTCTCTGAAACTGAAACAAACCACAAATCTAAAGTCACACTAAAATGTGACTAGGTCTAAAATCCATCAGAATTTATTCAGATCGGAAAAAATACATCCAGTAAAGAGTCTCAGGCCGATCAGACCGACGTTCTCGCTGATATTTCTACTCGCCATTAGTATCGTGTTCCTCAGTGTCCTGAGAGTAGGGAGAGTTTACCTCTGTACTAGCTCCAGAAAGCAGTGATCTCATTTCCTCCCTGTCTATCTGTCCTTCCTGCTCTCCTCCTATGCTGGTTACAAATGTGTTTCCATGGAAACCTGCTCGTTTTCCACCGACGTTGATTTCCCCAGTGGGAGAAGCTGCTCAATAGCTCAGTGAGATGGGATTCACTCTTACAGGATGTTAGGATGTTAACAAGATGTCCGAAGGACAACGATGATTTATGGATGATTTAGCAGTGCGGTTTCTTTTGGTTGGTTTAGTTTCAGCGGAAAAAGAGGTGTTTTGGTATGCAAAAGAATCCGGCATCTTTAGTCAGATGATGGCGTGTGGAATAGTGAGTAGTTTATTGATAATTTAAAAAAACGTATAAAAAGCAGGACACTGTAGAGATCCTAGTGATCCAATGAAAAAAGCATCATCTAGAGATTGAAGGAGACAAGTGAGTAAAAATTGCCAGATTCTGTACAAAATGGTTTTGTACTCGTTTTATATTTAGCCTGGGTTTCCTTTTTTTATTTGGTAAGACTGATTTTCTTTGTACTCGCGTGTTACTTATGTGCTAATCTTAACTTATGTGCTTTAAACGATTAATCGTGTCGGACATAAGTAATAATTCAACAGTTTAACCTGTATACAAACTCCTGGTTACTTATCACCAGTTATATCATTCTTAGCAGATCACAAATACAAATGTATTACAAATACATTGTAATATCCTGTATGAATAATGATGTCCAGTGTTATTTTTGGTGTTTGTCTCTTGTATGTATCTAATCAATCTGCCTCATACGGTGAGTTTAAATAAATAAATAAATCTCTAGTAAGTGAAATACCTACTCGTTGTCACTGAAAGGTGTCGCGTGTGTGTTGGCGATGCTGCCGGAATCTCGTACTCTGTGACACACTTCTGTAGCAGGGAGTATAAATATCTGAACTAGTCCTCTCTCAGTGAGGTCACGCAGGACGTCTTAAGGAGGACGAGCTCATTATCAGGACACTGTGGGAATAAGAGTCGTCCCTCTCTCTGTCTCTCTCTCACTCTCTCTCACACACACACAGCTAGCATGAGCTTCTTCTGAAAGTCATAACATGCTCCTGCTGCATCACAGTGAGAGAGTCAGAGTGAGAGTCAGTGAGAGTCAGAGAGAGAGTCAGAGCCTAGTTATGTACCGCATTGATTAAGATCGCTCTAAACACACAAGTCTTATGCTGAGCTGGTCAGAAGAGGTGGAGTGGCTTTTGTGTGTCACTGCGGTCTGTGAAAAAAATAAATGACTAGATAATAAATAAAGAAAACCACCTGACTAAAACATTCTCAAATCTCCGTCCGTAGTTGTTTAAAGCATGTGATTACATGAGAGCGTTAGGAAAGACCCGAGTGTGCTAGTTATTATACATGAGCATGCAGAGAAACTCGCTCTGAACAGAACCATTTTGTTGTTTTTAAAAGAAAGTGCAAGGCAAAGTGAAAAATCTTCGAATCCCTTCACTCTCTTGAAGCCACAATACAGTTATATACCGACATCAAATCCTCGAGGTAAGGGCTGCTTTCTGAGGTCAAACATGTTATACTTTTAAAACGGTCCACTCACATAGCTAGTTTCCTACAACGATGTTCAACTCTTTGAATATTTCATAATATCTGTATATTTTTTCACGTTTGTATGCTGTAATATAATGTGTATATACATATAACTATGTGTATAATTTACACGTAAACTCCTATTTATATTTGAGTGGATTTTATTTAGCTAAGCACCACAGGTTTAGTCTTTAGGTTTAGGTTTAGAAATTGTACAGACAGTGGTTATTGGGAGCGGACGGTGGGCACGGGGACGGACTTTGTCTCTGTCATCATGGAGCTGGAATGTGAGAGAGTTATCAGACTGCACAGTACAGAGGGAGGGAGGGAGGGAGGGGAGAGAGAGGGTGGAGAATATTCTAGAGTGCAGTGAGGAGCTCTAATGGGAGAGCGAGAAAGAGAGAGAGAGAGAGAGAGAGAGAGAGAGAGAGAGATGGGGTGTAGGGAACGAGGGAGAGCTGAGTGAGTAGGAGGAACAGTGCGAGTGTGTAGGAGGAGTGTGACTTGGTGTTATCTCGATCCTGCACACTGCTTGTTATCTGAATCTAGCTGCACCTCTTTAGCGCTCTGAAACAAGCTTCACTGACACGCGTTGGTGAGTTTTTCTGCCTATTTCTGTTTGTTTCTATAAGCTTTTTTTATGGAATGGATTGTTTCATCAGTTAGAGTAACGAGGCTGAGTGAACAAACTCGGGTCAGCTGAGTCGCACCAACGTGAAGCTTTTCTCAAGTGACCTCAAAAATATGCCGCGTCACGCAGGTCTCCATGACGTCGTTTCTGTTCGTGCTTGTAAGTGCGGGGTGTGGCATTTTATCTGTGTACAGCCACAGTGTTATTGTGCACGGCTTTGTGCTCCTGACCCTGATGCTCATCCCCACTGTGAGACTTTAGCGCAGACTGAGCCCAGTCCTGCAGAGATGTGCTAAATTCCCTCAGTGAAGAGGTAGCACTGTCACTGACGATTCGTTATGATTTAGCTTAGCTACAGATTAGCCTAAAAGAAAAAACATCCTGTTTAGCATATATACAGTTGGGACATGTTTGGTATGTAAAGAGGGAGGAGACTAATACTCTCTCTTCCCTGTCAATCACTGTGACACTAGCCAATCATGAGCATTTGTGAGGTCATGTATGTAGAAGAGGGCTGACAGGATGCCCAGAGATACTCTGGTAAGAATGGCATTAATCATCTCTCTGTGTGAATGAGATCCACTCTGCAAAAGCGGAGAATTTGCAGTGATGCAACATCAGCGTCGGACTGAAGTGGCCTGAGATATGAAGCTGGGGCTGTAGGTTAGAAGTGAAATAATACTAGAGTTTATGAAACTGTTTAGTGTATGAACTTTGAAGTTACGAGTGTGGTGTGACGCATACAGGCGAATTGGGTGTCCGTTTACTTCCATTACTCTGTGTGTGTGTGTGTGTGTGTGTGTGTGTGTGTGTGTGTGTGTGTGTGTGTGTGTGTGTGTGTGTGTGTGTGTGTTTTTACACTGCTGATTATGGGCGTGGTTTGGTGGTGGTGTTTTGCAGCTCCATTAAATCGACTGATCCATTTTGTCCATTAGTCATTACAATGTGCAGTGTTGTTCATCCCTGCTGTCTATCTGACAGTCTCTCACTCTAGTTGCCTTGACAACAGTCTCTGTTTCTTTGTACATCGTTGCACGTCTCCTCGTCTGCTGTCTTTCCTCCACCCGCTGTTTTGGATGTTGCTGGGATGCTGTAACAAAGCTGTGTATTGATAAAGCACAGCGGTGTCATGGCACAGCCTCAGCTGGTTATTTCCAGTGTTAAAGACATGGCTATGGTTTAACCCTCACACCCACCGACCTCAAGTTCGTCAGACGTTTCTCCTCTTATTCCTGTCCCATGACTTGTACTTCATTCTCTTCAAGTTCACTTAATCACCCCCAGGGTCTAAACCAGCTTTCACACTCTGACCTGTGCAGTTCCATGTAGTTCTGTTTATCTTTAAACTCTGACATTTCTGTGTGTGAAGAAAGATCCAATTCAGTGGAGAGGAGAAAATGTGAAAGGCTACTAGTGGATTTTTCTTGATCCTTTTTGTTGCGGTGTCCTCTGTGTCATCCCACTATAAATAGTCCTGCAGGGGCCACACATTCCCTAAAATCCACTCTGTCTCATGCTAGGGAGGAGCGGAATATCCGGAATGTCAAGAACCATTTCCCTGAGGCAGGTGTGGCCCTTTTCCTAGTTACTTGTGTTTCAGTTACACAGATCTCCTGCTTCTTCCCACAGTGCAAGAGGCACAGCTGATGGGGGGTGTTTTTAGGGGGTGGGGGGTGGATGTGGTAAAAGTGTGTGTGTGTGTGTGTGTGTGTGTGTGTGTGTGTGGGAGAGGGGTTAATTCCCAGGGGGGCTGACAGCAGCAGTATCTTTGTGCTGTTTGTTCAGAGGCATGTGGAATTTCCGCTCATACTGCTCGTTTAATCAGCTGTTCACTCTGTGTGTGTGCGTGCGTGTGTGTGTGTGTGTGTGTGTGTGTCTGTCTGTCTGTTTCTATCTCTGTGTGTGCTCTAAGTGATCTGTTATAAGTTTGTAACTATTTCATATGGAAACCATGACTTGTAATTGAAAATGCTGAAAAAAGTCCTAGTCACCTATTTTCGGACCAGAAAAAAGGAAGGGAAGAAGTGATTTTAATACCGGCCACAGTGTGAAGATCTTTTCTTTCTTTTTTTTTTTTTTAAATCTTATTTATTTGTAGCTCGTCACATATTGCCCTGTTGAGCTTCACAAATATTGGTCAACACAACCTTTGCGAGCTAAATCATATCAATTGTGTGCATATTTTTTAGAGAATGGACACCAGCGGCACAAAAGTTCTGGAGACAGCCGATGACATCCAGGAGCGTCGGCAGCAGGTCCTGGACCGTTACCGGCGCTTTAAGGAGCTGTCGACCGTGCGCAGGCAGAAACTGGAGGACTCGTACCGCTTCCAATTCTTTCGCCGTGACGCAGACGAGCTGGAGAAATGGATCCAGGAGAAGCTGCAAATCGCCTCTGACGAGAACTACAAGGACCCCAGCAACCTTCAGGTGCGTAGCTACAGGATACATGTCCAGGGTTTAATAAAAAAAAACAACCTTTTTTTTTCATGTTCTTGTTCTGATTTTACATTTTGTCACTTCTATTATTGTTTTTACCCAGTATCAGTCCTCTGTTTATCCATTAAACTTGCACTAGAATGCCTTGTACCACTCTGTGTGTGCTTTACAGTAGCAGCTTGTTCACAGTACATATGGTTCAGTGGTGTGTTTTATTACTGTCCCACTTCCTGCACACTATTCCTTCTTCCAGCCATCACGTGGTTACGGAAAAAACAGTTGGATTTGATTAACTTTGTAAAGGGTGGAGTTTGGAAGCATCGATGGTACTGTGATGAGCATTTCTCACAGGAATGTTTAAGTTGTTCAGTTGTCAGATTGTCTAATTTAGAATTAAATTCCATCTTTATTCAGCATCTCTGATTGGCTGTTATGTAAATCAGTTAAGCAGTTCAGCTCGCTCGCTCTTACTGATATCCTGTTTCGGTGTGTCAGCGTCCAGACCATATCTCAAGGCAGTGCATGAAACCTTTAAGGAATCACCTCAACTGGATGTTATCCTAGTTAAATATTATAGTGTCCACTTTAGCGCATGTTAATCTTTGTCCTCTAAACAGTCTTGCTTTCATTTTAAGAATTTCCTTATAGACCCTTCAGATGCTGAGCTGGTTTCTTACAAAGCAAGTGACTGGCATGTTACCAGTAAAGCCTGATAACATGAAGACTTTGTCCTTTCAAATCAAGTCCATGCATTACTGTAGTAATTAAAACTGGATATTTTAAATTTTAAAACACAATATTTAAAATTTTAAAACACTGATATAAAATATAAGATTCTATATTATAACTGTTTAATACAGGTTTCTGCTTTCCTGTTAAGAACACGTTTGTAGTATCTGAAGGTACTCGTAGGACTCTGCTAAGCCTCTGAATTCTACAATGTGTGTGTGTGTCTCTCTTAGGGAAAGCTACAGAAACACCAGGCCTTTGAAGCAGAGGTGCAGGCCAACTCTGGCGCCATAATCAAACTGGACGAAACCGGCAACCTCATGATATCCGAAAGCCACTTTGCTGCCGAGACCATCCGGGTAACAGCAAATCCTTTCTCCCATTCCTTATACTCTTATTCACTCAGTAGTTCTTATTAACCGTTCTTGCCATGAAGATAGCCTCAGTGCTGACGTGGCAGTAAATTATAACAACTAAGTAACTAACTAACTAACTTATTCACTCAGTTGCTCAGTCTAATTCACTCACTTTCACTTTCACTTGCTTTCATTCACTCATCTCATTCAACCACTGACGCTCATTTTACCCACTGACTCTCTCATTCACTCAATCCTCAACTGAAGCGCTTTTCTTCTAAATCTCATTCATCCATCGACTCTTTTTCTCACTGACTCTTTCACTCACAGACTCTCCCATTCTCCCACTGACTTTCAGTCATTTTACCCACTGACTCTCTCATTCACTCATTTGCCAACTTACTCACGTATCCCCGACTCTCATTCATCCGTCGACTCTTTTTCTCACTGACTCTTTCACTCACAGACTCTCTCATTCTCCTATTGACTCTTTAATTCACTCACTGACTCTGTCACTCCCTTGAACAAAATGTATGGTGATCGATTCCATGTATCCTGATGTATGTCCTATATCAGTGTTAATGTGAAGCTCTGCATGCTAATCATGCTAATGTTAATCATGTTAATGATCTGGCTCAGTCCTTCACGCCATACCGGACCGCCCAGAGACCAATTGTAAAAAGTGTCAATTACGGAACTTATATCCAAGTAGGTCTCTGAGTGCTGTGAAATTTCTGAACCTTTTGGTAAAATCAGTTCTCACCTTTCCTCACTGGTCGTATGAGCGTGTGTGCAGTGACGTTTATGGCTGGTTTATACTTTTGCTCTGACGATATGTTCGTGTCCCAATATAGAGCGAGGGTTTATAGGTAAGCTTCTAGGTAAGCATGGCAGTACAGGAATCACTTGATATGACTGAATATTGTTGTGTGGAAAAATCATTTTGATGACAATTGGCTTTCCCTTTTCTGTACATTGTGCGTAAGGTATTTGCTTGCAGAAGGATAAACCAGCCATTATGCAACATTTAATATCTGAATCTTTAGTAGTGAACCCTCCTGTGCTTGTTTATCAGGTGTCAGCTTGGTTTGTACCATTTCATCTCTGTATAGTTCTGGATAGATGCAAATGTTCTTTCCTTCCCTCATCTTACCCATCACTTTAACATTTGTACAATGATCTCCAGGAGGTGCTCCTGCTGTCGGGTGCCATGGTTTCATCCAGACTTTAAGCATATGATGCATGTCAACAGGTGGCTTAGCCATTACACATGTATCAACTAACTATAGGTTACCCTCCACTGCAGGCTGTAATGGCAGTGTTTTTTGGGGGAAGGATGATGTTTACCTGAGGTTTGATGGCATTGTATTACTACTCTTTTGTATCAAGCTAAACATGACTTTGTCACATCACGTGGAGCCACCCATTGTGCTTAATCTCCTATCACTCAAAACTATTAAAACTCTCTCTCATCCCCCCCCACCCCCTCTGACTCACTTACTCACTCACTTAGAGTCGCTTAGAGGAGCTGCACCGGCTGTGGGATCTTCTGCTGCAGAAGACTAAGGAGAAAGGTGTGCGTTTGCTGCAGGCCCAGAAACTGGTGCAGTACTTGAGGGAGTGTGAGGATGCCCTGGACTGGATCACTGACAAGGTCTCTCTCTCCTCTCTCTCTCACACACACAAAAACACACACACAATAAAGTGGTATGCTTTATATGCATTGTATTGTATTGATAAATAATAGAAAGTCTATAGGTAGATGGAGAGACAGACATATGACACATGGATGGATTGATGGATGGATTGATATAGTTTAAAAGAAATATAAAGTAGATTTTTAAGAAAAGATTTAATCCGTTTGTATGTGATAAGCATAATATAAACACACAGGAAAGTCAAAATCTAAACACTCATACCCCCTATTATAGGAAGCCATTGTCACGTCTGAGGAGCTGGGTCAGGACCTGGAGCATGTGGAGGTCCTGCAGAAGAAGTTTGAGGAGTTCCAGACCGACCTGGCAGCCCATGAGGAGCGTGTGAACGAGGTGAACCAGGCTGCAGCTAAGCTAACTGAGGAGAACCACCCAGAGACTGAACTGGTCCTGAAAAAGCAGGAGGAGGTCAACACAGCATGGCAGAGGCTGAAGGGACTGGCCCAGCAGAGACAGGGCAAACTGTTTGGTTCCGCAGAGGTGCAGCGCTTCAATCGGTGCGTAACAGAACAGTGCTAAAGGATTCTCATTGTATTATTTATTTTCGTGTACTAACCATACATTGGATAGAACTGCTGTTTATAATCAGTGGCTTAAAGTTATTCTTTTCTGTTTGCAGGGATGTGGATGAAACCATCAGCTGGATCAAAGAGAAAGAGCAGCTCATGGCCTCTGATGATTTCGGACGTGACCTGGCCAGTGTACAGGCTCTGTTGCGCAAACATGAGGGACTCGAGAGAGATCTGGCTGCATTGGAGGATAAGGTCAGTGTCAGTGTGTACTTCACCCTCACCTAGACTGTTACACATACACGCCTGTCACTGTGCCTTACCTGCTGTGTGTGTTCAGGTGAACACTCTGGGTGGTGAAGCAGAGCGTCTGCAGCAGACATACCCTCAGAACGCCTCTCAGATCCACCTCAAGAGAGATGAGCTCATTACTAACTGGGAACAGATCCGCACACTGGCTGCTGAGCGCCATGCCCACCTCAATGACTCCTACAGGTGCGCAAAAAATAATTTACTTTTTAATTCAATATAAATTCCCATTGCGTTCTTAATTTAGGCAAATTAGGAGAAGCTTTGCCTTCCTGAAGGCCAGCTCTGATTGGTGGCTGTGTCTTGTTTTCCAGGCTTCAGCGTTTTACTGCAGATTTCCGTGACCTCACCAGCTGGGTGACAGAAATGAAGGCTCTGATCAATGCTGACGAACTGGCCAACGACGTCGCTGGAGCTGAAGCCCTGCTCGACCGACACCAGGAACACAAGGTGGCCCCCCGTTCCTTTCAGCTCCATCTCAGATCTTCATCTCTGTTCTATTCCAAATAGCTGACAAATTGTTACGCTAAAACTAATGTGGTTTTGTTTATAGGGAGAGATCGATGCCCATGAGGACAGCTTTAAATCCACAGCAGAGGCAGGGGAGGCTCTCCTGAACACCGGACACTACGCATCAGAGGAGGTCAAGGAGAAGGTAGGATCAGCATCACACTGCACCACCCTGCCTCACACCTGCCTGTAGATAGAGACTTTCTCTGATCCCACTTCTTTTGTGTGTATGTATAGCTGGGTATTCTTGCAGAGGAGAAGGAGTCTCTGCTGGAGCTGTGGGAGGTGCGTAGACAGCAGTACGAACAGTGCATGGATCTGCAGCTCTTCTACAGGGACACTGAGCAGGTCGACAACTGGATGAGCAAGCAGGAGGTGTGTGCATTTTCTTGCTATCATGCAATCATGCAACCAATATCATGCTGCCAAGTTTTTCCTCAGTTACATCAGCAAAAAAGCTTTGAGGCATTAATAAAACCATTCTTTCAGGCTTTCCTCTTGAATGAGGATCTGGGTGACTCTCTGGACAGTGTGGAGGCCCTGCTGAAGAAACATGAAGACTTTGAGAAATCGCTCAGTGCCCAAGAGGAGAAGATCACTGTGAGCCACCACACCACTGTTTCTCTTGGATTTTGTTAAAAAAACAATTCATTCACAAAGTGTTCTGATCCTTTATTCTGTGTGGCGGTGTCTTTAGGCCCTGGACGAATTTGCCACCAAGCTGATCCAGAACAATCACTATGCCAAGGAGGATGTGGCCACCCGCAGAGACGCAGTAAGCAGACCACAAGCATTCTCTTCCTGATTTCATGATTTTTCCCTAAGCGACTCTTTATTCACACTGATGTCTAATCTGAAATGTTTCAGTTGTTGAGCAGACGTAATGCTCTGCACGATCGTGCTCAGTCCCGCCGTGCTGCTCTGGAGGATTCCTTCCACCTGCAGCAGTTTTTCCGTGACTCTGATGAGCTTAAGAGCTGGATCAATGAGAAGATGAAGACCGCCACAGATGAAGCTTACAAGGTGTGTTCATGATTAAGTACTGTTGTGTAATTGCAGGTTTTTATTATTCACATTGTGCAATAATAATTTTCTCTCTCTCTCTCTCTTTTTCTCTCTCACTCACACACACACACACACACACAGGACCCCTCCAATCTTCAGGGAAAAGTACAGAAACATCAGGCCTTTGAGGCAGAGCTATCTGCCAATCAGAGCCGTATTGACGCGCTCCAGAAGTCAGGTCAGGAGCTGATTGATGGGAAACACTATGCCTCCGCTGAGGTGACCACTCGCATGGACGAGGTCAGCTCCCAGTGGAAGAAACTTTTGGAAGCCACCGAGCTCAAAGGTAATAAGTTACATGTACATTCATCATTATTGATTGAAGGGGATGTTTTAGTACTCTTACTTTTTTTTTTATTGTTGTTAAACTGTATGCGTTGACATCCTCGTGGCTCTGTGTGTCATGCTGTCAGGCATTAAGCTGCGTGAAGCCAACCAGCAGCAGCAGTTTAACCGTAATGTGGAGGACATCGAGCTGTGGCTCTATGAAATGGAGGGTCACCTGGCCTCCGATGACTATGGCAAAGACCTGACCAGTGTTCAGAACCTGCAGAAGAAGCACGCCTTGCTGGAGGCTGACGTGGCTGCGCACCAGGTCAGCTGACTTTATAGTGTTTAGCTCTGGAGTGTTTGGAGAGGTTGCACAGTATATCATACATTTCTTATACATGGCTTTTCAGAAACATTCAGGTTGTAACAAACTTCAGACAAACTTTCCTTAATATTTTAAGAAGAACACTCGACATCTGTCAGTGACGCGACTCAAGCAACATGCTGGCACAGTCACACAATTATGTATCTCATACCACATTAGCTCGAACTCGTTAAATAAGCTGTAACTTGCAATGGGTGCTCGCTCTAAATAGGTTAGCTTTCAATTACTAGGCTAACTCTTGCTCACAAGGTTAAGTTTCTGTTGTTGGGTTGCTGTGGATGGGACAAGTAAAATCAGCCATGTGCCTCTTGTTCTTGTCCACAGGATCGCATTGACGGCATCACCATCCAGGCCCGGCAGTTCCATGAAGCCGGCCACTTCGATGCCGATAACATTCGTAAGAAGCAGGAGGCTCTGGTAGCACGCTACGAGGCTCTGAAGGAGCCCATGGCCGCACGGAAACAGAAGCTGTCGGACTCTCTGCGGCTGCAGCAACTGTTCCGTGACGTGGAGGATGAGGAGACGTGGATCAGAGAGAAGGAACCCATCGCTTCCTCTACCAACAGGGGTGAGGCTGAGAATCAGCTTGGCTGTATCAGGAGAAGACTGAACTTAATTACGGTGTTAAAACTGTGACTTGTTTCTCCTTCAGGTAAAGACCTGATTGGTGTGCAGAACTTGCTGAAGAAACACCAAGCCCTGCAGGCTGAGATCACCGGGCATGAGCCCCGCATCAAGGCTGTTACTCAAAAGGGCGAGGCAATGGTAGAGGAAGGTTTGTGCTCTGTTTCTTCTCAATCCAGAATCTAACTGTATTAGCCCACAGCTTGGTCAGCACAAACACTGAGTCTGTTAAAGAGAATGCATGTGATTAATAGAGAACAGTATTTGTGATACTACAAATTTGAAGCTGCCTTCTAACTGGACAGCTTTTATCTGAGCAGAGTGTAAAAACTACTGCTGTGGTGTTCTCTGTCCTCTAGGGCACTTTGCTGGTGAGGATGTGAAGACCAAGCTAGCGGAGCTGCACGGTCGCTGGGAGACTCTGAAAGGGAAGGCAGCGCAGCGCAGGCAGGATCTGGAGGACTCCTTACAGGCCCAGCAGTACTTCGCTGATGCCAACGAGGCCGAGTCCTGGATGAGGGAGAAGGAGCCTATTGTAGGCAGCACTGACTACGGCAAAGACGAAGACTCAGCCGAGGTAAGTGTGGAGAAGTGTGTGGATTTTATTCTTTTTTTAAGCCATGTTAATGTTTTCAGGAAAACGTTTCCAAAGAATTTTCAATAAAAAGATAGAAAACTAGCTTGAAAAATTGTTACGTAAGAAACCAGGCTAATATAAGTATCTAATACAGAAAACACAATCACTCTGAATTCTGCCATCTTGGATTTGGGGCAATCACATGACAAGCATGCATTTATTTGGAGATCAGTGCTTTAAAAGCAATAAAATGACATAAATGTGCTTTGAGTTGCTTAGGTTTTCTTTGAAAAATGCCACTGTGTAGTATCAGGTCTCTAGGTTAAGATGTTTGAGTAGCTCCTCAAGCCACTATACTGCAGCTGATCCTGGATTTTTTTTACTCCTTAGGCCCTGCTAAAGAAACACGAGGCACTGATGTCAGACCTGAGTGCTTACGGGAGCAGCATCCAGTCCCTGAAGGAACAGGCTCAGGCCTGCAGAGTGAGTGTGTCCTCTTCTTTTTAACCCAGTCAAAGACACAGTCGCCAGCAGAGGGAAGTTAACTCTGCTCTCCTCTCTGTAATCTGTCCAGCAACAAGTTGCTCCTACTGATGATGAGACCGGTAAGGAGTTGGTGCTCGCTCTCTATGACTACCAGGAGAAGAGTCCTCGTGAGGTCACAATGAAGAAAGGAGACATCCTCACCCTGCTCAACAGCACCAATAAGGTAGAACTAAAAAGGACCTCCACTCTGAATGATGTTTGGTTGGGTACAGTGATACAGCTGAGACTGTTCTGTGTGACATGTCTGGTCCTCAGGATTGGTGGAAAGTTGAGGTGAATGACAGGCAGGGCTTTGTGCCTGCAGCCTACGTGAAAAAGCTGGACCCAACTCAGTCGTCTTCCCGCGAGAACCTGCTGGATGAGCAGGGCAGCATCGCGCTACGTCAGGATCAGATTGACAACCAGTAAGAGTGCCCTCTTTGTCCTCTGACCTTTTCGCACATGAGATTGGATGTAACATCTTAACAAAATTTCTTTCTTTCTTTTTTAATCCAAAGGGTGCTTTCACATATGAAGTTTTAGTCCGTGTGAAAGGAACACATTTTTTACTAAATAGGTGACCGGGATTACCCAAACCTGCTATGTCCTTTAGGTTACAGCTGCTGAATAGAGCCAGAGCTGTAGCACTGCAGAAATGTCTTGGTTTCTGGGGATCTGGACCAAAAAATAATAATAAATGCTAGATGTGATACAAAAAAGTTTAATTTCATTCTTGCTTCAGGATCAAATGAACTAATCAAAAATGTGAAAGTGCCCTAAACCTATTAAAAACCTTATACTTCCTGTAACAATCAGCTTCAGTCAGACAACTAAACTCTTCTTTCAGTCTTGCTAATATCTCTGCCTTCCTTTTTTCCTCTTCTGCTTATCTCCTAATCTCTAATGCCTGCATGCATGCTTGCCCTGCCACGTGGCAGGAACGTAGCCACCAAGGAAGCGTGCAGCGTGTCTGTGCGCATGAAGCAGGTGGAGGAACTGTGAGTAGGATCCAGGCTTGTGCTTTTTCTAACCCATCACTCTGCCAGCTTATTCCATCTTCTCTCCATCATCCTCTTCCATTAGTCACTGACGCTTCTGTAGCTGTCATGTCGTGAATCTTGCCTTTGTTAACATGTCCATCCTGGACCATCCTTCTGCCTTACTTCTATTCAGTAAAGGAATAGAAGATGTCTGTTTCTCCTGAAGCTTGCCTATGAGTCGGGTGATGCTTCACCGTGGTCATTCTCAGCTTTTCACCATCCTTTCACTCTTCTCCTTCACTGCTTTAAACAATGTGCATTTTAGCCAATGGTGCGTTAGTTCTAGATTGATGCAACTCATAGCATGGGTTATGGCAAAGGTAACCATGAGGTGTCGAGAGATTGTTAGCATGGAAACTAACTCCCCCCTCTGGTTGGCTTTACACAGTGAAACATCTGGAAAAAGGTTTTTTGTTTTTTTTTTATCAGGTTTTTTTGTTTTTTTTGGGGGGTGGGTGTTGAAGGGGTGGTAATTTAACGCGTTAATTAGATGAATTAATTATGAGAGAAAATAACGCATTAATATTTTTAACGCATTTAACGTGCCCCGCCCCTCCCCACACCTGTACCAACGACTACATCTTGCAATAAGCTGTAGTGGCGAGTTAGTCAAGCATGATGCCAAACGACACAGATCTGTCTGGCTTTCTGAAGGGCAAATTTAAATTCAAAACTCTTTCCAATGGAGCCACTGATAAAACCAAAGTCCTTTGCGTTCTCTAGTAGCTCTAGCATCTAGTTAAGTAGTTCTAGCATGAAATACCACCTGAACTCAAAACATATTGCGAGCTCTGCAGTTAGCACAGCCCCGGATGCTGCAGGCAAGATCCGCCAAACCACGCTGACTGAAAATCGCCGCAAATTAAGTAAGTCGTACTCAGAAACACTAACAAATGCAATATCTAAATGGATTGCATTGGACTGTAGGCCTGTTAATATTGTGGAAGACAAGGGGTTAATGGATGCTTTTCGAATTGCGATGTTACTGCCATTGTAGCCTAAGTGAAAGGATTGTGTTAAATAAAAAAAACTGCTTTTTGTTATATTGGTTCAATCTTCCTCAAACACAATCATTTTATATGACATTTTGGGGGAAATTCTCAACTAATATTTATGTGCAATTAAATGTGATTAATTAGATTAATTAATCGCCACATCATGTAATTAATTAGATTAAAAAATGTTAATCGCTTACCAGCCCTAGTTTTTTTTTGTGATGGATCAGGTGATTGAATATGAAACTCTTGTTGAAGAAGCCGTAAAACGGAGGAGGGGAACGTAAAGTAAATCCGACCCACAGGATTACCTTTTAGCCACAACTGGAAGATTTGGCAAAGCTGGATTTGTGCTCTGAACCTCCTCTCGTGTGCTTCAGGTATGGCACCCTGCTGGAACTGGGCGAGAAGCGGAAGGACATGCTAGAGAAGAGCTGCAAGAAGTTTATGCTGTTCCGCGAGGCCAACGAGCTGCAGCAGTGGATTCACGAGAAGGAGTCGGCACTGACAAACGAGGAAGTCGGGTCTGATCTCGAACAGGTGGAGGTGCTGCAGAAGAAGTTTGATGATTTCCAGAAGGTATGTTCTTTAAATGAAGGTGTATGTATTGCTGAACAGTTTAAATCTGCCTCTGTGTGACGGCATTGTGTTTTTCCTAAATAAGGATCTGAAGGCAAACGAGTCTCGTCTAAGGGACATCAACAAGGTGGCCTCAGAGCTGGAGTCAGAGGGACTGATGGCTGAAGAGGCTCCAATGGTGCAGGCTCAGGTAATGCTAAGGGATCAGCAATCAGAAATGAATCAACCAAATATTCATGTTTTTATTATTATTATTATTATTGCTACCATTTTATATTTTTATTCAGTTAGCACATCTTGCAGGCTATCAAGAAAATTAGATAGGATATACCATAATTCTAATGATGTCACATTGCATCAGCTAATACTAATGTCAGTCCATCGTAATGTTATAGACTAGTTTCTTTTTTTTCCACTAATAGTAAATTGTTAGCTAATATCTTCATACAATAGTGTAGAGAGAGTGCCAGAGTGAAACATTACATGTGCTGGTAGTTTATAACATGTTCCAATATCACATTACAATGTTGTTATCTGATGCTAAAGCCCCTAATATTCTCTTCCCCTCCTTTCCCGTTCCAGCAACAAGAGGTGTTGGGCTCGGCTCCTGGCAAGGTTCCTATCATTTTAATACTTTATATACAGTGTGCCTGAGCGTATCACATCGTTTCAAACCGAAAGTAGAAAGTTCTACCACTAACATTCACTTCCCAATTTACAGGATGAAGGAGATTCAAAAACTGCGTCTCCCTGGAAGGTAATAATATTTGAGCTGAATGTTTAACATCAGCGTGCTTGCTCATAATATCTTAGTGTTCTGAATAATAATTAGTTGAGTGTGCATGCTGAGGTTTAAAGAATAAGGTAGAACTGTGGACACTAACGTAGTGACTTTTCTCCTGATCTGGTGTGATTTTGTTTCCTCCTGTTTCTTCTCTTCCCCCCCTGATTTTTCCAACTGGGTGTAGTCTATTCGCATGGCTGTCCAAACGACGGCTAACTTTAATACGATTAAGGTAAGAAACCTGCTGTGTACTTCCTGTAGATCATCTCATCCCCTCACTAAATCATCCTGTCTTCACGCCTGAAGAACTAACCCTGTCCCCCTCACCGTGG
The DNA here is from genome assembly GCF_022655615.1 of Tachysurus fulvidraco. NCBI lineage: Eukaryota > Metazoa > Chordata > Actinopteri > Siluriformes > Bagridae > Tachysurus > Tachysurus fulvidraco. Next base: position 10,079,360 of record NC_062538.1, on the reverse strand, counting down.
TCTTTTCCTCCCATTCTGCTACGTTTCTCTTCTCATCTAAATGTCCATGCAGCAGTATTTAAAAGCACCAGTCCAGCGTAGCTCACAACCTGACCACTGTGCTTATGTGTTTTCATTTTAAAATCCATTTGTCTTGTAATGTCATTGTGGCTGTGTTCGATGATTAATGTACATGTTAGAGCCCTAGATAGAGATTGTCTCACTTTAGGGAATGTCTTCTCTGTAGTCTTATCGCTGATGTGTAAAGCCCTGGTCAGACTGATAGAATCATCTGTGTAGGGCTCTAATATGGAGATCTGTGGCTGTAACCCATGTTCTGTTGTCTGCATTCAGTCATCCTTCATCATGACCCCTCGTCGTTCAGTGTTCGCCTCCTCTCAGACATCCTGTTAATGTCTTTCATTATTATTCATGCTTTTAATCATTATGGTTATGTTTACATGCACACCAGCTAAACATTGCTCGATTCAACAGGATCATTATATACATCTAGGCGAATGTTTAGGTGCATGTTTTGATGCCAGACATACTTTAGTATAATTTATCGTTAAACACCGCTAGAACGGAAGGTAAGAGCTTTAAGCATTCTGTCAAACACCCAGTAAAGTTCTTTGCAAAGGCAAATATAGAGGCAATATTAAAGTATATTTGTGACCACATTCTTTGTAACACTACATGATGGCAGCTATGCTTTAAAAGTTGTGGATTTGTGTGTGTGGGGGAGGTGGGGGGGTGGAGTTGTATTAAATAAAGTCTCAGAACAAGCTTTAGGTAAGAAGTATGTTATGCTCAATATTTTTCAGAGGTGCATTAAGAAAGATAGACACATTATAACAGGTGGCTCTGAAAAGCCTGAAATTACTTTTATCTTTAACATGTGGTGAACATGCTCTAAACGTTTCCAGTAGTGCCGTAGTGTGCGTGCAAATGTAGTAGGATGCCGACAGAATGCTGATGGCTGCATTCGGGATGTTTGCAGGAGCTGAATAACCGCTGGAGATCTCTGCAGCAGCTGGCCGAGGACAGGAGTAACATGCTGGGAAGCGCCCATGAGGTGCAGAGGTTCCACAGGTACGAACGATTCGGTTCACTTCCATTTCCTGAAGATGTGCATGGACACGAAGCTTGAAGTGCAATAAGTAAGAGGAACACTGACTAGAGCTATTCTGGGGTTTTCAGGGATGCTGATGAGACCAAAGAATGGATTGAGGAGAAGAACCAGGCCCTAAACACTGACAACTACGGTCATGACCTGGCCAGCGTTCAGGCCCTACAGCGCAAACACGAGGGCTTCGAGAGAGACCTGGCTGCTCTGGGAGACAAGGTCAGATTAGACCTCTTTGGCTTTTTTCCGTTTTGCTTGTTACATTTGTATTATTTTCACTATTTAGTATTCATAACCATGGTCTTTACTGTCCCACTTTGTACATTATGTAGGCAGGGAAAATAATCTACTGTATATAAGTGTTGAGTCATATGGGATTAGCTATGGGATAAGTACATGGGATCATAGCACACGACTTAGGTCTCTTCATAATTGTTGATCAAAGAGAAGACTTATAGTGTGGATGTGTCTCCCTAAATAATAGTTGACATTTTTATAATAATCTTTATGTAGCCATTTTCATTTCGACTCAAAGGTACTTTACAAAAGGCAAACAGTTCAATGCTAAATGCTGCATATAATGATAGAAGAGATGTTTAAAAAAACAAACAAACATTCAATATAGCAGCGTGACTAGTCACTGATTTTTATTTCATGCTTAGATTACACATTGTCATACACTGTGTCATGGCATATTGGTTTCGACTCCGCTGTTGACTTTCTGTTTGTGAGATGATAAAATAAATCTGTCTGCGTCCTGTGCTAGGTGAACTCTCTGGGCGAGACAGCTGAGCGTTTGATCCAGTCCCACCCTGAGGCTGTGGATGATATTCAGGAGAAATGCACTGAGCTGAACACGGCCTGGAGCAGCCTGGTGGGACGCGCTGACCAGCGCAAGGACAAACTGGGCAACTCGCACGACCTGCAGCGCTTCCTCAGTGACTTCAGGTGTGGATAGAGAACTACTTGTTGTATTACTGAACTACTCATTGCAGCTTGTCATGTAAGATGGTGAACTTAAGTAGCCAAGGCTCCAAACTGAATCACTATGAAGCCAGATACTAGAACATATCCCTGTGTGTCACTCCTGCAGGGATCTGATGTCTTGGATCAACGGTATCCGAGGACTGGTGTCTTCTGATGAACTCGCCAAGGATGTGACTGGAGCTGAAGCACTGCTGGAGAGACACCAGGTACTGAGCTCTGTATATGTCTTCTCACCAGTGCCTCAGTGGCCTCATCAGTCACATCACATAAACCCCTTCTTCTTCCTCTACAGGAACACAGGACTGAGATTGACGCCCGTGCTGGAACCTTCCAGGCATTTGAGCAGTTTGGGCAGCAGCTACTGGCACGTGCTCACTACGCCAGTCCTGAGATCCAGCAGAAACTAGAGGCTTTAGACCGTGAGAGGGCAGACCTGGAGAAGGCCTGGGTGCAGCGCAGGATGATGCTGGATCAGTGCCTGGAGCTGCAGGTGAGGGAAAACTCCCAACATCACCGTAATGAAGACAGCATTAATATTTTTCTTAATGTTTAGAGTTTTTAGTTAGCTGAAATAGAAACAAGATTCATAGCAGGACAAAGTTTGACATCTCTGTTTATAGTGCCTACTATTAGCAGTGCATAAGAAGTCACACAATTTAATACAGTTAAGGAACTTTGACATCACTGGTTCATGCATCATCCACCAGCAGATGAATAATAACAAATTCATTCATTTCTAAATGTTCTGGAGCTGTAGTTTGTCACATAATCCTATCTGTGAATGACTAACTCCTGTTGTTTTCCCTGCAGCTGTTTAACCGTGACTGTGAGCAGGCTGAGAACTGGATGGCAGCGAGAGAAGCTTTCCTGGCTACTGATGATAAGGGAGACTCCCTCGACAGCGTGGAGGCTCTCATCAAGAAGCACGAGGACTTTGACAAAGCCATCAATGTGCAGGTTAGCAGTGTAACGTGGACAAATCTCAGCAGGCATGTGCTTTCCTAATCAGTCCCACTGACCCCATGCTGTCTCCGCAGGAGGAGAAGATCGCCGCTCTGCAGTCCTTCGCCGACCAGCTCATTTCTGCCGACCATTACGCCAAACCTGAGATCTTCGATCGCCGCAATGAAGTCCTGGAAAGGTCAGTTTTCCTCCTCAGTATGAATCTAATGGCTTTCTTATCAGGAAAATTCGGTATATTTGTAGATGTGTGTCCTGCCCCCCAGGTGGTGCCGCCTGAAGGCTCAGATGATTGAGAAACGCTCCAAGCTTGGCGAGTCTCAGACTCTGCAGCAGTTCAGCAGAGACGTGGATGAGATCGAAGCCTGGATAAGCGAGAAACTGCAGACGGCCACTGATGAGTCCTATAAAGACCCAACTAACATCCAGGTACAGCTTCACTCGACACTGATCCCTCTGCAAACTAATGTTTACCTAGAGTTGGGTGATAGTGAGTGCTTTTACTGAATTTATGTAAAGAACTCCACATTTTAACATTCACTTTTATTTTGGTTAATGCTGAGACTGATAACTTTTAATCCCATTCCAACCTGCCCAGCAGTTCTTATTGTTTTGTCTGCGATATTTTTTGGCGAGCGTTGTGTGTTGTATTAGTTGATTTTAATAAAACAGATTAGTTGTTTTTAAAATCATAACCTCCAACAGGATAAAGTAGAAACAGCAGTGAATGATTGAAGGCAGTAAATTCAGCACATCCCACAGCACAATTAACCTTTCTTTGTCCTGTGAGTTTCTAGTCTGACAGCGATGTCACCAAAGCCGTTAAATAGCTTGAAAGTCAAATCAAGATATTTAAAAAAAAAAAAAAAAAGTTATATACATTTTTAAATGAATTGATGCAGTGTGCGCTCATGCATGCATGCAAAATTAAATGATTTAATTACCTATTTTTATTTCTATTCACATAATTAATGGTCTTTAATTTGGTCCAGCTCTACTTGTACTAGCAGTTTTGTGTATAGTTTTACAGGTTTGAGTGTAATCTAATCCTAGTAAGTATTATTACCGTTTAAAGCCTGCTCATGCCTCCTGTCTCTCCTGTAACCCCCTGAGTGGGTACTGAATCAAACTGAACCTCTCTCTGTTCTCATGTCTTATTTTTAGCTGTCCAAGCTGCTGGTAAGTGGAGTAGCGTGTTCGCTTACTAACATCGTAGGGTCTCATGACGTGTCTGTGTGTGTGTTTGTGTAGTGGACACACAGTAGAGCTCCATCAGTGTCCCTGCACCATGTCCTCACTCCGTGCTACCTCGTGCTGTCTGTCTGCTTCTTTATGGGCTCATTTATATTTTTAAGCATTTTCTGTGCTGTAATGTGTGTGTTTTTTTGTTTGTTTGTTTGTTTGTTTTTCATCATTGAAGCATTTTTTGGTCTGTTTGTCAGTGTTGGGCTGATTTTGTTCGGGATTTGTTCCACACCATAAACATGTTAAGGGTCTGCATAACAAACACAGGGTTGATATGGGGTGAGATTGAGAGGGACCGGAGCCCTGTGTTTATAGGTTTGTGACGTGCAGTGACGTACATCTCCTACCCTCTCATTCTCCAGGTGATCTGATGGTGTGGAACTACAGCTACGTTCACAGTGCAAGCCTCATAGCTCCTTTCTGCACTGGTCTATATTTCTATCCATGAGCTTTATTTCTGCATTTTTATACAGCCAAAATGCAGCTCAAACTGTTTTACAGTGTGAAGTCAAAACAGAACTAAAGAATAAATCTTAGCAGTGGCAGGATAAAAGGTACACGAGTCCACATACTCCACATCGGTACGTTCCTTTGTGTAAAACATACAGAAGGAGACTCGCTAATGTAAGCCATGTAATCATGTGCAAATGAGTTTCTGTGAATTTATATACAGATTACAGTTTTCTATTAATGACCTAAAAGGCCGCACAAATAAGATTAGCACTTCATTAAAGTTTGTCCCTTTATCTCTGCTGTCCGTGCTGTAATGTGAACGTAGGCCGTGACACAAAACAGCCCAACTTCTCGGATTCGTTCACAGCATCACATCTTGTCTTTGATGCTGTTCAGGCCGATTCACTCCTCTTTTGTTTTTGTTTTTAAATGAACAAATGCTGCTTCTGTGCTGCTGTCTGCACATAGCAGCAGTAGAAGTAATAGCTCATTTATTTGTCCTGGTCCTGATGGTATGCTCGTTTCACCTTCACATTTCATCCTTTTTTGCTTTGTGGTCTACAAACATCAGCAGAACCAGATCACAAAAGATGCAACGTTTTCCCTTATTATCAATTTCAGAGCAAGCACCAAAAGCATCAGGCATTTGAGGCAGAGCTTCATGCCAACGCTGACCGTATCAAGGGTGTAATCGATACAGGAAACGCGCTGATCCAGAGGGGTGCGTGTGCAGGAAGTGAGGATGCCGTAAAGGTAAACATGTATTATGTATGTTATAGACCTACACTAGGATGTTTCACACGTTTTAATTTCATCTCTGGTTCAAGTAAGCATTATTTTGATCTCTCTCACACACACACACACACACACACACACACACACACACACACACACACACACACACACAGGAGTCAATAAAGTATAAATGATATCTAACATAAGCCACTAACTTTCCCTGATATGAAGATTATGTAAGCCTTCATATAAATGTAAGTTTCTACTGAATTATTATCCTCCTAATCAACCAATCAGCAGCTTATGACCAGTCAGAATCCTGAATCCCACTGTGATCGTGATTAATTGAGTCGTGTATGTGATGTCTCCAGTCTCGTCTGGTGGCTCTGGATGAGCAGTGGCAGTTCCTGGTCAATAAATCAGCTGAAAAAAGTCAGAAACTGAAGGAGGCCAACAAGCAGCAGAACTTCAACACCGGCATAAAGGACTTCGACTTCTGGCTGTCGGAGGTGCGAGAAGTTTCTAATCCTCTTTACGACAGAATGGTTTAATCACTGAATTGGACATGGGCATTCTTTCTGCTTTTTTTTCATCATCTGCAGGTTGAAGCTCTTCTCGCCTCTGAGGATTATGGGAAGGATTTGGCCTCGGTCAACAACCTGCTGAAGAAGCATCAACTTCTGGAGGCAGACATCTCTGCCCATGAGGTAAACACCCCACCCCAGTTCAGTTTAAACAGTTAAAATGATGTTTTTAGTGCTTGTGTGTGTGTCTGTTGTTATGATTATATTTTTTATTACTCTTTATAATTTTAAATCGTTCATCCTTAACGCTGTGTATAACACTTCTCATTCTGCTGCTCCAGGATCGTCTGAAGGACCTCAATGGCCAGGCTGACAGCCTGATGGCCAGCAATGCCTTCGACACCTCTCAAGTCAAAGATAAGCGCGATGCCGTTAACGGCCGCTTTGCTAAAATCAAGAGCATGGCTGCTGGTCGCCGAGCCAAGCTGAACGAGTCACACCGCCTGCACCAGTTCTTCAGAGACCTGGATGATGAAGAATCTTGGATCAAGTGTGTATCATGATGCAGCATATATTGCCATTTTGTTTCCTGTTCTAAATCTAAGCCACTTTTCTCTCATTTGTGCTGCTGGTAGAGAGAAGAAATTGTTAGTGAGTTCGGAGGATTACGGACGTGATTTGACAGGAGTACAGAATCTGAGGAAGAAGCATAAGAGACTGGAGGCTGAGCTGGGAGCTCATGAGCCGGCCATACAGGTAAGGAGCTGTACATCGCTTTGGCGTGATGTCGTTCGAGAAGCTTTAGCCGTGGTAGTGTCTCGTTACTCAATGCTTGTTCTCTCCAGTCTGTGCTCGACACGGGGAAGAAGCTGTCTGATGACAACACCATCGGACAGGACGAGATCCAGCAGAGGCTGGCGCAGTTTGTCGAGCACTGGAAGGAGCTGAAGGATTTGGCTGCTGCCAGGTGAGAGCTGGCTTCCTGTTTAAAAACTGTAGCATGTCCTTAAACAATCTTTCTACTAAATACTGTGTGTGTGTGTGTGTGTGTGTGTGTGTGTGTGTGTGTGTGTGTGTGTGTGTGTGTGTGTGTGTGTGTGTGTGTGTGTGTGTGCGCGTGTAGAGGGCAGAGGCTGGAGGAGTCGCTGGAGTATCAGCAGTTTGTGGCTAACGTAGAGGAAGAAGAAGCCTGGATTAATGAGAAGTTGAACCTGGTTGGAAGTGAGGATTATGGTGACACGCTGGCAGCTGTGCAGGTACAAACACATGCAGTTTTACACACTAGTGTTAGATGAACTCGGTGAAATATTCAGAATCACAAACGTATTTTAACATAGTATGCAAGATGAGTAACATCAGCCTTGTGCTCAGTGAGAGTGGAGCTGTGTAGGCATTACCAAATTTTAGCCCCAAACACTTTACATTAAAAGGCACATATAAGCATACATATACATGACCGATCAGCAGCTATTCAGACCCATTTGAAAGAATTGCTTAGCTTTCCTGAGGCTTTTATAAATATAAAAGGATAATGTTCTCATCTCCATGCACATATGTGACCGTTTTCCCTCTTGGTCATAACCGCCTCGTGTCTCAGGGCTTGCTGAAGAAGCATGAGGCGTTTGAGACCGACTTCACCGTACACAAGGACAGAGTGAACGACGTGTGCTCTAATGGAGACGAACTCATCAAGAAGGTAGTATTGCTATGCAGTGTTCACTTAATCTGCAGATTCCTCAAATGTTTGTACCGTCACACTGACACTGAGCCAACGCTGCAGGAGAACCACCATGTGGACAACATCACAGCCAAAATGAAGTCCCTGCGTGGCAAAGTGACTGAGCTGGAGAGAGCTGCCGCTCAGAGGAAGGCCAAGCTGGACGAGAACTCCGCCTTCCTGCAGTTTAACTGGAAGGCCGATGTGGTGGAGTCATGGATCGGTATGCCGTGTGTCTGTGTGTGTCTGTGTGTGTGTGTGTGTGTGTGTGTGTGTGTGTATGTGTGTGTGTATGTGTGTGTGTATGTGTGTGTGTATGTGTGTGTGTGTGTGTATGTGTGTGTACCACACACTGCATGAGTTAACCCATGTGTGTATTCTGACTGTTTAGGTGAGAAAGAGAACAGTTTAAAGACAGATGATTATGGACGAGACCTGTCATCTGTTCAGACGCTGCTCACTAAGCAGGTATGTGACTAAAACACCAAAATTACATTTGTGTCTGTAATAACATACCTGGGACCTCTGAACAGACAATATGTCATCACTGTATTATTTATATACATATATCCAGTGAAAAAGAGTCAAACATTTTTTTCTTTCATGTCAAAACCCTTTTTATAGACAATAATAATTGTATAATTTATAGACAAATTATAAAAAAGAACTGAAGTTCTAAAAGCACCAACAATACTGTACCATGATTATAATATAGCAACACTGGCATGTCATGCAGGCCTGCTCTACATTATCCCCTTGTTAGGACCCAATATTGTACACCATGATGTTTAGGGTTCATTTCATTTCCGTAAACTTCCGTCAGTTTCTTGTCTGCTCATTTATAATCACCCAGATGTGAGATATTTATCCCACATTTTATTACAAACGTACGCAGGAATAGTGTCTGATATTAAACTGTGGTTTGGAGGTGAATAAGTGATATTTAGCTGTACTTCTGCACCTTCTCTCCCTCACTGTAGGAAACATTTGATGCTGGACTTCAGGCATTCCAGCAGGAGGGCATCACCAACATCACTGCGCTGAAGGATCAGCTTCTGGCAGCCAAACACGTGCAGTCCAAAGCCATCGAGGCTCGTCACGCTACACTGATGAAACGCTGGAACCAGCTGCTGTCCAACTCTGCAGCCCGCAAGAAGAAGCTTCTGGAGGCTCAGGAACACTTTAGAAAGGTAAAAAAACAAACACACACGCCTCACATTACACCTGAACCTGACCTTCAGCCATCTACTCCAAACATCCCCCTCACAGTACCCAAAGCAAATAATAATACCATTTAGAGAAGGGTTGGACAGTCAAGTTTAAAGGTGTAAGTTTGGGATTGTCATTCATTTTCATTTCTATTCAGGTAAAACAGAAATCCATTAAAATGATAATTAAATACAGCAGTGATCAAATTCCTTCTCTGAGCCTTAACATAAATGAAAAATAACAAATATTGAGCACAGGAACTAAATCGCTTTTCATTTCCTAAATCTGAGAGTAAATTTATAATATATAGTAAACTTTGCTTGTTTATTTTGTTTGTTTGTATGTTTATTTTATACCATGTGTTCTACATTATACTTTAAACAATGTGTTTCAAGTTAATGGCACAAGTGTAGCACTGATATCTAACCTATACGTACAATATGGACATTAAAATCAGGTGAACCTAGACTGTGGGTCTGGTATGAAGCTTTACGTGTCAGTGATTCGCATGTGCCATCTCACCCAGGTGGAGGATCTGTTCCTGACCTTTGCTAAGAAAGCATCAGCCTTTAACAGCTGGTTTGAGAATGCTGAGGAGGATCTGACTGACCCGGTGAGATGTAACTCTCTAGAGGAGATCAGGGCTCTGCGTGAGGCCCATGATGCCTTCCGCTCTTCCCTGAGTTCTGCCGAGGCCGACTTCAGCCAGCTGGCCGAGCTCGACCGCCAGATCAAGAGCTACCACGTGATGTCTAACCCCTACACCTGGTTCACCATGGAGGCTCTGGAGGAAACCTGGAGAAACCTGCAGAAGATCATCAAGGTAACAAGCTACCAACTGATCTGACCAGGTGCTCCACTGAGTTCCTCACTCAACTAGTGGCGTAGCTGGGTTTTTTTTGCTACGTAGAAAATTCTGAATCATAAAAGCATCTCTACATAAAGCCTTCATTAAACCTTCATAAGCTCAACATAAAATGTGCAATAAACCAATAGTGACGGATTTCTAAGGTCCTTCTTTTATAAAGTTCTTATGTTGGATATTTCATTTTTTTTTTAGGATCAGTTGTAAGGTATTAAAGTTTTTATTACCTTCCATTTATGTTCCAATGTAAATGTTGACTTGAGTTTGTGCTGCATGTTGTGGTTTACTTTTAGGAGCGTGAGCTGGAGCTGCAGAAGGAGCAGAGGAGGCAGGAGGAGAATGACAAGCTGAGACAGGAGTTTGCTCAACACGCTAATGCCTTCCACCAGTGGCTACAGGAGACCAGGTAAAGGAAGAGCGCACAGCCTCGCCGTTCTGTATCTAATTAATGCATGCAATATGTAATCACGTTTCTGCTGCATGGACGTTTCACCATTTAGCACAGAGGCATCAGTGCATGCTTTACTGTGGTGGTGTTTACTGTACAGTGTATGCTTGTTAATGCTTACAGAATTGTCCTATTTAAGTCACATTAGCACTGTTTGTGTGCGCGTGTGTGTGTGTGTGTGTTTAAGTGCATCTCTGTTTACATGTGGGTGTTGAATGCTGATGATGTTTCTGCTCGATGGTGTAACTATGTTTGTGTCTTTTTTTTCTTCCCCCTTCCTGCTCTCTCGCTGCCTCTCCTGATGCTTGGGATCACTTTTCTTATCAGGACATATCTTCTGGATGGGTTAATATATTATTTTTTTTCTCCATACCTTCTGTAATTGAGTGTGTTTGTGCAATAGTACAATAGTAAAATGTCTAGGATGCAAGTGTAAGGGAAAGTACAGCCAGAAATAATTCTGATCTAAAACCTAATTAAAGCACAAATAAAATGGAACTATTTCCTACAAATGAAGCCAGTCATCAGAGACACGTTCCCAAAGTTTCTTTCGTCCGGACCGTATGTTAGAGGCTATTTTAGTGTCATTTAGAGTATAGTAACATTATGTATGTTGACTTTTTGGTGAAACTACATTGTCTGTCTATTTCATGTTTGAATTCTTTTCCTTTGTGTTGTGTTTTTGTCTTGCTTTGTATTTTTATGCTATTATTATTTTTTCGTTCCTCCCTCTTTCCCTGCTCCTGGTCTGTGTATATAGCATAGCCTATCGCCGGGTTATCCGAGTCTATCAGTACGAAGTCGATGATGATCTTTCTGGAAGGTTTTCTTTCCATTTTGATTCCATCAGTCCCAGTTCCTTCCCCCCCACCCCCACATTGTTTGGGTTTCTTCCTCATGCACTTGAGTCTAAACCCACCATTTGAGCTGTGCGTGTGCTCAGTCTTCTCTACTAACCCTCACTGCGATGTAGCCACGAGGCAGGCAGACGGACCGTTCGGCTTCCTAATGCTGCAGAGCCCGGCTCCACTCCAGCACCGCAACTCGGTGTATTTAGTACACCTTTTTGTGGGGAGTGGCAGGGTTTCATGCACTAGATTCAGGGCTGGAAACTGCAGACTCATTTTATGCAAATACATCATGTTAAAATCGAATTAACACATTGTTTTTCTTCTTAAGCCATTTAAAAGGCACTTTCAAGTGTGTGTTGTTTAGGGTGGCATTAGCCGTGCTATTTGTGACTGAAGTACATGTCCACAGAAAACACACGTGTACTTGTGGTCTTCTTGTAATGTTGACAAAATTTGGAAGCATAAAACTGCACAGTACATCTAAAGCTAAGAGGCCTAAACATAACGTAACAGCGTGTTATATGGACTATCAGCAGAACTACTCAAAAACACCACAAGCAGGAGATACAGCTCTCAAATCCACCACTAGGGGGTGCCAGGAGCTTAACACTTGCCCATAAATTAGTAAGACTTGAGAACAAGAATATATATGGAAAATAAAAACTCCTGCTATGTTTTCTATATCAGTGTTAAAATACATTTCCACCACCCACATAACTGCACTCATATACACACAGTCTTTAGTATAATCAGTTTCTGGCCCTGTTGGCTATAGCATGGACATGAACACACATATGAGGCACCATTAGCATGAACTGAGTGGTTGTTCTGGGTGCAGCTGTCTGGTATGGCTTCTAGTGTGGGGTATCATTATAGGTCATGGGTAAGTTTTACAAATACAGGAAAAATGATTAGAAATAATATTTGAGTCACCATTGGTTTTGTTGGCTTCAGTCTAAACTGGTGTGTTAATAAAATACAGACTGTAGGAACTTTAGCAGTAGTTAGTAATGGATGTGACGTTGTATTGTAAAGCCTGAGTGGCCGGAGCTCACTGCTGTGTGTCTGGGCAGGTCCTGTATGGTGGAAGAATCTGGAACTCTGGAGTCTCAGTTGGAGGCCACAAAGGTGAGTGTTGCAATGAACAGAGATTTACTTAAAGCAGAATCTGAGCATGTGACATCACTGGGTTTAATAGGTCAACATTTTCATCCATAGTGATTATTGTAGGTAATAATAAAGCCCAAGGTTCATCATTTCTCCTGTAAGCGTTTTATTTCTCACATGCACAGCGATTATTCAGTGATTACAATTTGTATTTATTAAAGGCCAACACTGCTGTTACTATAGAAATGATCATGTATTAGAATAGATTATGTTCATGAAACTCTTATCTATTTAATTTGCTTTACATTAGAGTTGCTGAGCAATCAGAATTCAACCAAATATTTTGGGGACTGTTAATCCTTACTGTAAGCTCCAAAGCTGAACTGAGCAGCACACATGAGGCAAACTGCAGCTGGCATCACATCTTGATAAAAAGTGCACTTCACTTTATTCATGTGTGTTTGTATCTATAACAGCGAAAGCACCAGGAGATCCGTGCTATGCGCAGCCAGCTGAAGAAGATTGAGGATCTGGGTGCAGCCATGGAGGAGGCTCTGATCCTGGACAACAAGTACACAGAGCACAGCACAGTAGGTCTGGCACAGCAGTGGGATCAGCTTGATCAGCTGGGCATGAGAATGCAGCACAACCTGGAACAGCAGATCCAAGCCAGGTATCACGTGTACACACACACGTATACATTGTTTTAGGGTCAGTTACATAAAGCTGTTTCAGATATAGATGTGGACCCCCAAATGATGATAAATGTACTCAATGCTCAATTCCTCCACAGAAACACGACAGGAGTCACAGAGGAGGCCCTCAAGGAGTTCAGCATGATGTTCAAGTGAGTGCAATATCAAAAACACTACATGAAGAGGGTATGGAGTAAGGGTGTTCAAAACAAATGGCACTGTTATAGTTTACATTATATTACTTCTGAAAGTGAAAACCCATAATCCAATGTTTACAGACACATGATTTATTTTTTGTGATCTAAAGCCCTATACAGATCAGCGCTGTGTTGTGCTGTGATTAGCTTGGCGTGCACCATGACAAATCAGCCATAATTTCATTTGCAGTCCGAGTTTGTGACCGACTTTTAACAATTTGCCCCTTGTTTCTCACTCCAGACACTTCGACAAAGAGAAATCTGGTCGTCTGAATCACCAGGAGTTCAAATCCTGTCTGCGTTCACTGGGCTATGACCTGCCTATGGTAGAGGAAGGAGAACCAGACCCAGAGTTTGAGTCCATACTAGACACAGTGGACCCCAACAGGTGAGGAGTCAAGCCACTGCTTTCAGACTCGGCACACCACCACACACCTGATCACACAGGAGCTCATCACTGCATTTCTGTGTTTGCAGGGACGGCAACGTATCCTTGCAGGAGTACATGGCCTTCATGATTAGCCGTGAGACAGAAAACGTCAAGTCTAGTGAGGAGATTGAGAGCGCTTTCCGTGCTCTCAGTGCCGAGAACAAACCGTACGTCACCAAGGAGGAACTCTACCAGGTACGCAGTACTCGTGCTGTTACTTTGGTGTATTACATGTGTTCCAAATAGCAAACCTCACTGTGAAACAAATGCTTATACTTACCATGGTGGAGAAGTTGGGATTAAAAAAAAATTAAAAAAAGAAGTCCGTGATTTATCCCCAATTTGTTGTCCTGGGACACAAATTCCCTGGGACACAAATTTTATTCAGTGTGGAAAAAGAGCTGTCCACCACCTTGTATATTGCAACAACCACAGGCATCAGGTCAAGTCGCACACGTGAGCCAAACATAAGTGTAAGGGTGCGTTTCATTGACGGCGAATAGAAACTGAAGAGTAAATGCTTGGAAACAGCACATTTTCCTGAGGACCATAAAGGGGGGATTTATGGCTCAAAACTGATGTCATGGTTTCTGAATGAAAACAAGCTTGTGTTGATTGTTCTACGTTTACAGTGCACGTGTAAATTAAAACGAATAAACTCCTTAAATTAAAATGGTTAATAAAATTTATCAATAATTATCGATATTGAATAATATGACATTATATCAATGATAAACTTTAGCTGTATCTCCCAGCCCTAATTTAAATAGCTCATTAAATCTTGTTTGTTGTCTCTCTGCTGCAGAACCTCACCAAGGAGCAGGCCGATTACTGCATCTCCCACATGAAGCCATATTTAGACAGCAAAGGTCGCGAGCTCCCGTCTGCCTTCGACTTTGTGGAGTTCACACGCTCGCTATTCGTCAACTGATCGCTGCCCTTTTGCCTGCCAGTGACCAATCGGGATGCGTTTCCCCTTAAGCACCAACACACAGCTGAAATGCATGAATCTAACGTTAACCTTCTCTTTAGCACTCTGTATCTTTATGTAGGAAGCTGAGTCACTCTGAGCTGAACTCACTCTCTCTGTGCTTCACTCACTCGAATGTAGTGTAGTGTGTGTATATGTTATTCTGTGGTTGTGTTTCCTGTTTCAGTGCTTTGCTTGATTTAGAGAAACCTATACAGACAATAAGCTAAGTTGTAACACCGCCCGTAATTCTGCCGTGTGCATTAATAAACGCTACTGGTTAGAACTGGTGACCATTTGTGTACTGGTGTTTTTTGGGAGGAGGGCATCATGATTATCATATAGTGTGATTATATTTCTACAAAGAAAATGCAATATATTACAAACAGTACAATAATTGCTTGGTTTTAATTTCACCACAGCTAATCTTCTAATCACAAACATTTACATGACGTTGTACAACTGTACTTAACAGCTTTGTGACCTAACAGTATAATGCTGGCTAGATAATGATAATAATAATAATAATAATAATAATAATAATAATAATAATGAGCTTAAATTGTCCAAATCTAAAATAGCAAATCATTAGCTTTTTTATTTATCCCATGGCTAAAAAATTATGCTGATTTTAAATAAACAATAAATGAGCATAGTTGCCTGTATGAATAGTTTCTAAGACGGATTAAGCCTGTATGCTACATAAGCTGACTGCTAAGCACAAAAAAAAAAAATAATCTAATGAGTTACTTGGTCAATAATTACAACATGAAATCACACCATCTGGGATAAGTGCATATGTGCTAATGTCTAACATGCTAATAATAAGGGTAGAATTGTTCTTTTTACCTAGTAAAAAAAGCAACTGTGAACATTTCATGGCAGAATAATGTTCAGGATAATAGGAGGATTTCTTTCTCCTGAGTTCTCCCACATGATCAGAGTTCTCTATTCGAGACGCCGCCCTGCAGCCTTTGTGGATCACTCGGGTACGTCGTCTGCGAGCTGTTGCAGGATGGCGCTCTCTCTGGGCCGCTGGTCTGTGAAGTCAGCACTCAGCTGCCAGATGTTCACTGTACCGTCTGCATTGCCAACAGCCAGGAGCTGCTGCTGGTTAAACTCCACACACAGAGCACACTGACCCCCAGTGTCCTGCTCGATGGTGGCAACTGGTCTGAGACACTTCTGCCCCAAATCAAACACTTGCAACACACCTGGAATACAAAAAAATAACTTCTCTATTACAGGTGGATCATGGCTTCTGTATAAAACCAAACTGTAAAACTACTTGACACAGGTAACCCTATTAATAATAATTTCACATTAGATTGTTTTTTCACAATTTGCCCAACCTTGCCCAGTGACTGCAACAAACACAAGTGGCCGAACGGGTGACCACCGAACTCCAAACACATACGAGTCAGAAACACGCAGAGATAGCAGAGGTGCAGGCTGCAGGACACTGTGCACATGCGCCAAACCGTCTGTCCCCACACTCACAAACAGGTTCCTAAAGCAAGCACAGAAACACGATGGGTGTGTTTTTCTAACAGGGATTTAGAATGTCATTAATCACAAACATTCACCTGTGGAAGGGGGAGAAATGGAGCGACTGGATGGGACCAGCTCGTGGTGCGAAGGAAAACTGTGCAGGAGCATGTAGTGTCACCCTCTCACCACCAGGGGACACTGATGCAACTGTCTGACTGCTGAAGGAACACTTGAGCACCAGACCCCCCTCAGTTCCCACCAGGAACATGTCTGTATCCCAAGGTGAGAGTGCAAGAGAGGTCACACCTATAGCTGTGTCACCTCTCACCTGCCATCAGCAGAACAGGAAGTGCAGTATTTAGTATTGTATAGTAAATTATTTAGTAATATTCAGTTCATAATATATACAACTATATACATGCACCTGTATTGCCTCTGTATTGTCAAACTAAACCAATCTACATGGTAGTTTAACACCATAAATACAGATCAAAAATCATCTCATACAATAATAATCAGTTTGTTATTTTTTTTATAAACTCACCCTGTTTGCTGATTGGCTCAGAGGGAGCTGCTGCCTGATGAGAGCAAATCCAGCAGTTAGGTTCAGTTTACCTTCTGCTCCATCTACACTCCATCGCAGGACTCGACCTCCTGAACACGCACTTACAACCAACATCTCTCCTCGACGAGGCCCTGGGACCCACTTCACCTTCACACACACACACACACACACACACACACACACAGTAAGACAGACACACACCCAGACACCCACACACACACACACACCCCCCCACACACACACAGTAAGACAAACACACACCCAGACACACAGACAGATAGACAGACACACAGTAAGACAGACACACAATCATAGACAGACAGACACACACACAGACAGAGACACACAGACACAGAGACAGACACACAGACAGACACACACAGACAGACACACACACAGACAGACACACACACAGACAGACACAGAGACAGACACACAGACAGACACACACAGACAGACAGACACACAGACAGACACACACAGACAGACACACACAGACAGACAGACACACACAGACAGACAGACACACACAGACAGACACACACAGACAGACACACACACAGACAGACACACACACAGACAGACACACACACAGACAGACACACACACAGACAGACACACACACAGACAGACACACACACAGACAGACACACACACAGACAGACACACAGACAGAGACACACAGACACAGAGACAGACGCACAGACAGACACACACAGACAGACAGACACACACACAGACAGACACACACACAGACAGACACACACACAGACAGACACACACACAGACAGACACACACACAGACAGACACACACACAGACAGACACACACACAGACAGACACACAGAGACAGACACACACACAGACAGACACACACACAGACAGACACACACACAGACAGACACACACAGACAGACACGGTTCCATGCAAAATGGAAAACTTTGTCAGTGATGGAGCTAATGTTACAGAGAGAAAACCTTCTATACAAAATAACATTGAAGTTGTATGATCCTGATCATTTGTTCTGTATTGCTCGAGCTATGTACATTTCAGTCAGGACCACTTGAGTCAAAATAAAGACAATTCTTTGAAATATTTACATTTTTTGTTTGCAAGCTTATGAAATTTACATTTGGCGGTATGGCTCGGTTCTGAATTCCCCTTCCTTTTCATGATCTCCATGAAAGCTAGTCAGGGAACAGCAGCAGCTTCGTGGGGGGATAATCTCCCATTAACTGGGAAAGCAGCCAGAAAACCCCCCCCCCCCCCCCATTTAGAACAGAGCCTGCATCAGTGACAACAGAATGACACTGATTAAGTTAAACACAGTTCCAAGGAGGAGCTAGGGGAGGAGGTGGGTTGCAGCAATGCAGAGGAAACAGCCAAGCAGACAGACTGAAAAAAGCATTTAAATAGGGCGCCCTGTTTGAAATGGACCAATAGCACGCTTAGGAATCAGATCAGCTGATGGGCGGGGTTAGAAAATTGACATCAGCTGATAGCCGAGCTTGACTATGTGGCCTGCCTGAACTGACGCTGAACGCTAGCATTTTTTAGCATTTTAGAGATATATAGAGTCAGATGGAAAACACAGTAAAAGTGTAAGAGGCAGTTACCTCATAAACTGGCTCTTTGTGTGTATCTGAACACATCCCTGTTTGAGCCAACACAGGATCCTGAGTGCGACTTGTATCCCACACCATCACTTCTCCACTGTACAGCCCTCCTGTGGAGAGATCACAAATTGGGCAGAAGCATAAATTGATGCCTGTCTATCCTTTTCCATCTGTGTTCGCATTAGCAAGCTACACGGATATGTCCATTAGTTTGTATATCCATTGGATCACGTTTCCCCAACGTTCCACAACATTAAATGTAATTAGAATGGGTAATGACGGGTATAATGGCTAAAAACAAATCCTACATTTTTGTCGTTAATTATCACAGTAATAAATACAGTGTACATTTTGTCTAGAACAATTTTCTAACAGGCCATGTTTAGAAGCTAAACCTGGAGGTACAGGAGCGCTTCATCACTTGCTAGAGAGTGTGACAGGATCTCAGCATCATGTCTGGTCTATCAGAGGCCTTTAGTCATGAAATAGTGCAGAGCAAAATGAGGATTTACCTGCGATCAGAGACGGACGCAGTGGATGGAAAGACACACACATGACGGCTGTTGATGTCTCTATGACCATGTCAGGCTGTTTGGGGTTCACTCTTCTGCGGTCCAGATTCCACGTGCACACGTATGACCTCTCAGTGCTCCAGTCACCATCATCAACACTAAAATAAAAAGCACTACAATGTTGTGGCTGTGTTTCTAAGCACTTTTTAACCACATGTCATGTCATGTCATGAGTGCAATCAAAATTTCTAAGTGTGCTGTTCATATATTCTCCCTAAACTCACGTTGCTTATAATTCAGGATTTGAATGGTGACTTGGTGTTAATATTAGAATAACAGAGATAATAATAGGGTCTGGAAATATCTGTGTATAATGTGTAGTTAGTGTTAGCTCAGAGTGCTAACCCAGTATTTGGTGAAAACATTTGGTCTAAAACATTAACTTTATTACCATTTACATGTAAAACATGATCCAAATATCCTCCCTGTTTGACCAGAAAGCAAGAAACTTTGTCCAATTTAATTCAAAATTCATCTAACATCACATATTCCATTTTCAAAAAGGTGTGATGTTAATTTTACCTCACAGCAAAAAAAAAAAAAATCACAGCAAATGTACTACTTACCATGTGGTAAACTATTTGGGTGGTTTTTCTTTTTCTTTTTTTAGTTCTGAAACCCCTCCAAAAGCTTGAAAATACCTACAATGCAGATTGTGGTCTATGAGCACATATGAAATAATATGTGTCGTTTCATAGGACCGGTTGTTTTTGGTTGTGCCACAAAAGCATTCTGTCAATTTTAGACAATTTACGTCAATTTTGTTTTTTTAATTTTATTATTCTCGATTGATAATTAAGGGATTCTCAGGTCACATATTACCGTAGATAGTGATGTCTCTGCTCGAATTCACCAACTGCTGTTGAAAGCAGATGTGTTTAAACATGAAAAACTGGGTTGGATTTGTCTTTCCCTGTTGCACACATCGGCAGTTTGAAAATGTAAATATAAAGAGGAAATATGTGTGGTGTCAAAATTGTAACAGTAAAGATGCACTTTGCTGTCATGAATAAAGTCATTGTAAATTAAATAATGAATAAACTAAATATATATGAGTTTAGTAGCATGTGTGAACACTTAAGAAAGTGTAAGAAATTACAGATAAATGCACACAGATTCCACTCCAAGATACACATCGAAAAGAGCTCATTCCTAAAAAAGCTTATGTATCATAAGGTAATACGTTTAGAACACTAAATGAATAAACTTGATTCAGTCGTTAGTATGGAAGCGGCAGCAGGACATCAAGGATCACTCTTTTTTAACAAAGGGTCTACGTGACCATGATTACCATTTAAAATGACCATTTGGTTGATAACAATTGTAACAATAACAAGCCAAGGTGTACGTGACCGTGATTAACATTTAAAGACATCCGGCTAGACAACAAGGTGTATCCCAGCCATTTGGGAGACATTCAGCTCTTACACTCAATACACATTCAAAGCGGAACCTCGTTTAAACTACAAAAAGGGAAAACAGTATAAAATGCTTATGCATGATTTTACTGGGGTTCTTACTGATGCCGATGAACCCAAAGTACTTCATGTATTTTGTCACTGCAATACTGGAATAAACTTCTTCTTTTTCATTAAGATTTCGTTTTATTTTCATACATTTTTTATTTCTTACAAAAGATAGAACTTTGTGTATGTGCACATCATTTTACACAAGTGCACTAAACTAAAATATTCAAGCAATTTTTTATAAATAAACTCCAGTAATAGGGTCTTAATTACATAAATCACTTAACACTGGGTGCCACCGTTTAGGTTCATACATAATAATGACAGTAAGGAGTATCATACCGTCCAAAAGCACACGCTATAACAGAACCGGTGCAGTTCCAAGACACGCTGGTCACCTGAAGTCCCCTGTCCTGAGCCTCACAGTACCCGAGACTGAACAAACATGAGACCTGTACAGGACATGTACAGTAAGGTCAGCACACTGAACATCACACACATGGGTGACTGAGCTTCTCCTTTGTGTCTAAGCCTCACCGTCTCATGCTGATCAGTCCAGTTCACTTCATATCCATCAAACGCGTGGCTCTTTGAGTTCTTCACCAGCTCCTGGATGACCAGGTCCTCCACGCGCTGCAGGAAATCCCTCAGCCCGGGCGAATCATCTGACAGGTCCAAGTGGATTGTAAGCTGATCAGTGAGGCTCTCTGAAGGATCGGTCTGTGTGCTGTTAGTTAACACACTTGTCACCTGCGCCTCAGCCTCGGCTGTGTGAACTGGAACAGTCTGACATGTTTTCTAAAGGCAGAAGCAGAAGTTAACAAGCGTATGTCTAATACATTTACCCATTACACATTTACTGTAATACATTTAAAGTATTTTTGCTTCCAATCATCACTTTGTTAAAATGTTATATGCCTCTCATACATCTATAGAATTTATTTTTATATATTACATAGACGTATGAGAGGCATATAAAAGTGTATATATGTGTAATATATGCAACAGTTGTGTCACAGCTCACATTTATTTTTTTTTATTCCAGTGTGTGTTTCTGTTTCAGACCAAAAGGTGAATATGGGACAATATACTTTATCAGCTTGTCTGTCATTTACTGATATTTGCATGTAGATGTGTTAAACAACTAGGGTTAGTGTTTTAGTATACAATAGTATTGGATAACGTAAAATAAATAAAATAAATAAAATAAGTAAAATAAACAAATAAAGTAAATATCACTTTGGTTTCTTTACATTCTTTTGGGATGCTTCTCCAAGCTTGTACACAACAGCTTATTTCAGATGTTGTACATTAGTTGTTAATAAATATTATAGAATGATATTATAATTATTTATAGCGATAACAATGTTTTTTGTGCATGATGAAGCTGTATAATGGCTTTATTGTAGTAGTAATTGTTCCCATAATTTGGCAATACGGTGTAACAACTAGATTTGTGCGACATTCTGTTGCTGTTTTGTTGTTGATGTTTCATTGTGTAAGTAATACTAGCAAACAAAAATAAACTCCACAAACCGAATCCTGGGTCTGTTGATGAGACTTTTTCCACGATGATTGAAAACCGACAACATCCAGAGATTCATCCGTGAACATTTTACCACATTTAACAAAACTTCAAAATAGTTAAAAAAAATTATTATAATAACTACAGGTAATGAGCTATTAGCTAGCTAGAGAGACAACGCTAGTTAGGTAACATCACTAATGCTAGCTGGTTTGTTATCCCTTGCGTTAAGCTAGCTGGCTGACTAGCAGGAAAAAAATTTACTCTTTCCCAATTAAATCATTGAATAGCACTGGACGAAACTTTTTAGTTATATTAAAGGTGCATTGTTACGCTAAAACAGCTAGCTGAGATGCTAAGACGTTTCACTGCTGTTTAGTGATCCCCTGGTTACCCATAGCAATGCGTCGTTTACGAAAGAGTCGATTCTTTAATCCGGCTCTTTTAAGTGAACTTTGGGAGCCGACTCACTTACTTAAATAGCATATCATTACACTAAAAATTAAAGTGCACCACAGTATAAGTCACTGAATTCTTTGTGATTTAATCAGATTTGCTTTTCCAACTCTCTGGTATCTGATCAGCAGCAGCATAAATAGATTTTATAACAAACAATACAATATTGTTCTTTAAATCAGTAGCTATATTTTGAATTAAATGTGTGTATATGCGGGGGAAAAAACAGAAACTCTTATAAAGACCGATAAAGAGTCGTTCTAGAGCTAAAGGAATCGGCTCTAGTGTGTTGTGCACTAAATGAGGACTCTTTCAGTTCACCAAAGCATCCCATAATGTGTCCACATGAATCAGAACAAAGATAGATAAAAGTTGTGCTCTGAAATATACCTTAGTGTTGTGTGATTGTTAATTCACCACCACTTTATTAGTATTAATATTATTATTTATTGTTCACCTGCATATCAAATGCAATTATCTAAACAACCAATCATGTGGCAGAAACACAGTGCAGTGGGTGTAACTGCAATGTAACCCAATGCTGATCTCATTGAATTTACAAAACAAAAAGACTTTGTAGAATTTCCCTGTATGCTGTAGCTATATGCTATAAGTTATATGCTACAATTTCCCTTCTTTGGAACTAAGAGGCCCAAACCTGTTACAGCATGGCAATATAAAAGACTGTAAATCACAGTTTATAGTTTAAAGTTATATTTAATTATTGGTGACTTGAATACAGGTCTATATTTTTGACCTTTACAAACTGCACATTTAAACCATTATTTTTGGGCTGCAGAGAAGAGCACTTTTTTTTTACTCTGCAGAGAAGAGCACATTTAAACAGATAAAATAAAAAAAAATAAAAAAAACAGAGTAATGGCAATTTAATCAAATATTTATTCAGTTTATTCAAATATTGAACAGGATACAATATGTATAGAGTGTAAGTAATGAGATCACTGTGACTCGTGTTAAACATTCCAACATGCTCAGAAATGGTGTGTGCTGCTGCTGCTGATGAAGATGATGATGATGATGATGGCATGCAGTTAAATCCATGTAAACACTTTTCACTACAGGCGCTAAACCCTACGTGTGTGTAAGTGATATGTCCTCTAGCCCTTCAGTCAAACCTGGGCACACACCATTGAGATAAAAAGCCTACGTTTTTATACATATACAAATATCTTACAGCATTGTCGCTTTCAAACTGCAGCTCTAATCATGCCGATTTCAGTTCATCCTGTACCAGCTTCGGTCATAAGGTGTGTAGGACAAAACACACCTGAGCAATTACCTTTCTGCATAAAATATGGTACATGTTGAATATAAGTATAATTTTTTGGCAAGTTAATATGATATCAACGACAAACGATACAACAAAATTCAGTTTTGTTTTGAAGTGTCATTTAATCTACCTGTTTTTCACAGCTCAGGGGGCCGTATTCAGAGTTCATGTGCACGTAGTGAGTATTTGATACTAAAAATCTAAACATAGTTATTCAGTCCTCGGATGTTATGTGAGTTATGCTCACAGTTTGACAAGGAAACAGAGGAGAGTCTCAGTTATATGAGATTCTGACCTTTGACTTAAGGCTCAATGAGAAGCAGTATTAAATCCAGTGTTACTGTCTGATGGTTTGATATAACTACAACAAATACACTCAAAGAGACTAAAGACAAAAAGACATTTGAGTCCAATATTAAACACGTAACTATGATTTAATTCAAAAACCTTTTTTTGTTTGTTTGTTTTTTTTGCACAGAGAGATGCATCTTAATCTAAGACACTGCTTTTTGATTAAACATATGAATGGATAAACTTTTGAATTTGGCTTTTCGGGACTTGGTGTACCCAAGTTCCCAATGTCAGCCGATCCTTTAAATCAGCAGGACGTTTTAAATAAAGTCATTTTCAAATAAATGTATAAAATGCAAATTAATCAAATGTGAGGCATTTGAGCTGTTGAATAATGAGAGTGGAAGTCATGTTTTTGAATTAATCCAAATTAAAATTCCTACTAGATGTTTGTGTCAAACCTTGCATTCTTTATTTCATATTTATGATCATATCAGTCCTTTTTTCTCTTTTCACTTTTATATCACACTATACCACACTTGACAGCAAAGAACTTTCTATCCCTGATTTTTTCTCTGGTTTAAAGGCAAGTGCTTGTGTTTAAAGGCAGTTGTCTAGATGCTATGGGGAAAATCCCTGTCTCAGACACTTCAACTGGAAAGTAAATTAGTGTAGACACAAACTATACGCAGGGGATGTTTTTAGGGATACGCATGTTTTTAATTGGAAGCCCAGAAAACCAACTTAAATGCCTACATAACTAAACTCAATATGTGCACAAATTTCTCTTTCGTTACTTTCAACAGAAACCTTTGGACTTAAGTCACTAATTCTGACTATGGGCCAGAGAAGATATTCTGGTGTGGTGGTAAAGTTTTTTCCAAACCTATCATATAGTCAAATTTAATTAAAAAAAAAAACGTAACTTGATATACGTTCCGAATCAAACAGAGGTTCTGTTAGAGCATATTGTAGCTCTTTTTTAATATAAAACCAAGAAGTTCTTGCTTATGCTGTGTTCTGTTGTATTTGGAACATGCAAAAATGCTTCTTAAATACTTGGCAAACACCAGTTTACTATAGAAATCTGAAGTACACTAATAGTACCATTCCACCAGACAGCACCATATAATGATACAAATCCAGATATTTCCATAACCTGCTTGAATTTCTATGCCAGTGAAAGTGGGCAGAGTTTAACAGCATTCGGGAGCCGCCTTAAAAAAACAGCTTTGCATTGTTGGGATCGAACTCTTAACCATCTGATCAGTAGTCCAACATTTTAACCACTGTCCAAGGCGTCTCTGAAGCATAGACAGGAAGGGTGTGTGTTTGAGGTGTGTGTGATATAACAATATGTGTGTGTGTCTGTCAGCTGCCACTGATTAAATGACATGACAAGTTTAAGTGGCAGTAAATGACCCAATCAACAGAGTATGCAAAACACAGACTATTGAGTGCAAACTTTTTCTAATTAAACTGAGGTTGAATATGTGTTTTATTGGTCATGTTGTATAATCATATACATTGATTTAGAAGCTATTTGGGATTCAAAACTTGAAGATGGTCTAAAGAAGTCTTCAGCTGGCCAGACAGTTACTACTCTACTACTGAATATCACTGGGCTGTAATATCTGTAAGAGAAGCCACTCTAGTCAGAGACCAATTCTGACACCAGTGTGTTTGACCCATCAGTTATCAGCACTTTTAGTTCCGCCCAAAGATATTTAGTCGACAGAATAAGAGATTATTTACTGAGACCAGCTGCACTGTCTGGTGGAAAAGCAAGTAGTGGTGTACATCATAATTGTACTCCTTTATGAGACCTTGTAAATATCGGTTAATATACATTTTAATAGAACCTTTCCTCCTGATATCCAACATTAGCACAACTAACACAGCTACATGTGCATAGTAATAGTGATAAAAACCACACAATATCCTGCACTGAGATCTCAGTCAACATGCAAGAAGCGAAATGCAGAAAACTCGATATACTCATGCTTGAACACGATCCCTCCTCACCGTGGAAGCACAAAACTATTTTACATCAAGGTGTGTGCGTGTATGCATGTGTGTGTGCAGCATAAAGGAATTTCAATGGCAGAAAAACAGCAGCCACAAATACAATGATATACAGCTAAAGAAGAGCAAAAGCAGAGAACACACACACTCACTCACACACACACACACACACACACACACACACACACACACACACACACACACACACACACACACATACACACACACACACACACTACTGTTCTACACTACAGCAGCTCAAGCATAAATGATCCTACTTTATCTATATAGTATCAAAAAGTTACAATGATGAAATGTAAGGCATACATTTATGTCCAAAAGGTTCAATCAAGTCATGCATAGATTGTAAAAGTTACTGTATTTCTCTAAAAAAAAATTATGCAATCTATATGTCTATTATTAAAATGTTCATGACTAATACACTTTCAACATGACCATGTCTTTTTTTTTTTTAAAGATGCACCAGTTTGTAATATTTTGGTAAAAGATCAGTTTATCATAAAAAGGAGGTTTGCATCATTTGCAAATACTGAACATACCTAAATTACCCTAAAAAAAAAAACAAGGAACCAAATCCAATGTACAACACATCAACCCTATGTAAAAGTAAACAGAATGTTTGGTGTTGGACTTTTGGTGTTTTTTAATGCAGTTATAAGGCTAATGTAGCTATTAATTAATCAAAGCATCGTGGATGTCTAAGTCACCTCTAGGGCACGTCACTAAACACCATTTGTATATTCCATATTAAATATAATAGAAATATATCTATTGGCTTAAACTTAAGAGGTCCTGAAAAATGCCAAACCTCTGGACAATGCTGCACTCATATCATTGTTAGCATGGTATACAGCATACATGTCTTGTCTTGACTACATTTTGGGTGAAGGAACATTGTGGACATTTTATAAACTTGCTAAAATTCCCTTAAATACCTTCCCTATTTAAAAAAGTCTCCTGATTTGACCTTATCCATTAGTGAATGTGTTCACATTTATCACACACACACACGCGCACGGGCACACACACCTGAATGTAGTTCACTATGATATGATCACTGATCAAGACAGAGGTTTAACCTTTAACTATTAAGGACTTTCAAGAGAGAAATACTGAGACTTGAGCCACACAATAACTGAAATTTTTTCGCAAAACAAATAAAGTATACGACAACAAGCTGAAGTAATTACTAACATAACTAACAATACAAACTGGCTTTTTAATTTACGTAAGCAGCTGGGTGCTGGGCTGTGTCTCAAATCACAGACTTCCGTAATGTGATAGTAAGATTGATGATATCATAAACTCCACATACATTTACAGCATTTAGCAGACACCCTTAGCCAGAGTGACTTACATTTTTATTTCAGTTTTTACACCTGAGCAATTGAGGGTTAAGGGCCTTTCTCAGGGGCCCTGCAGTGGCAACTTGGTGGACCTGGGATTCGACCCAAAGACCTTCCGATCAGTAGTCAAACACCACAGAGCTACCACATCCCACATACACAAACTCTGCACTGCTATCTGCAACCTTATTAGACAACACAACACCCAATGGTACGCTGTGCCTTGAGGGTGTCAATAATTTTCAAACCAGAATTTTACATACGGGTTTCTGTACGTTTGACATTAAAGTCATCAGTCGTCTTGGGCATAAGGTAATTTATGTGACGAGAGTCAATATTTATGTTCGTTGACTTGCATGCGTTTTGAGACACAACCATGGGAGCATTATTAATAGTTTGACAGAATAACAGAGGAGATAAAGAGCTGAGTTGTTTTTAGGTTTGTTCAGTGTTCAATCTGTGATATAAAACATGGAATTCAAAAAAATATTGAACACCGTTTAAACTTTAAAGCTTTAACTAAACTTTATATGATACGGCAGTGACTTCTATTGCTTGACAGTCCAAATGCAGGTGATGTGTTATGGGATTTTTTGCAACAAGAACCTTAATCTTTTTTACATTCTAGTTCTTTGATAAAAATCTATAAATAAATCATTTCCATATCTATTTAATATTAAACCCTGATAGTGATCCGATCACGGGCTGTTTCTCAATCTGCCTTCTCGACATTATTGTTGTCTTTTGATGTCCCGAAAAGCGGTTTAAATACCTGAAAGTGTTCCTGATCCTAAAAACATGGAGGACCCTTCAGTCACAAACTGGATCATTCACTGTGAGAAAAATCTACATGCTGATTTTATTAAATGGGTTACATTGATCTGAACCTCCTGTCGTAGCTTTAAGCTAAATGGAAGCTATTTTCCAAGTATTAAAAGTTTTTTGCACTTCCTGTATTGAGAATCTGCCAATTACGTTTGAGCCTCCTCCG
Organism: Tachysurus fulvidraco; assembly: GCF_022655615.1. Classification (NCBI taxonomy): domain Eukaryota; kingdom Metazoa; phylum Chordata; class Actinopteri; order Siluriformes; family Bagridae; genus Tachysurus; species Tachysurus fulvidraco. The sequence continues at coordinate 10,051,205 of NC_062538.1, read as the reverse complement.
CCACGTGCTTTAAGAAGTCCATATTGTAAAAGTGCAAGCACAGCCTCTGTATTGGACAGGAGGTAAAACAAACACACACAGTCTCTCTCACACACACACAAAGACACATGCACGCACAAATGTAAGGAAGAGTGTGTCCTGAGATGACACACATACACACAGCGCATGCTGCTGTAAAACTGTACAAATGCATGCATGTTGTAGGGAAAACGCTCCACACGCCATCTTCTGCATGATGGCACTCGGGAACCTTTCCAAACCCCCTCATCCACTTCCCGGGGGCATGAGACACTAAGCCCTTTCAGTCAGACATGAAGCATCAGGAAAGCACTTCATCCTCGCCTACGAAGGGCAAGTCTACACTGCGTGCGCCGTCTCCACTCTCTTGTTTCCTAGGAAACACACAAGCACAGTGTGTATTAAAATAATTGCGCACTACAAGCTGAAAAACAAAAACATCATCAGTCAGATCAGAGGCGTGATATGATTGAAATCCCAGAAAACACAACATAAGATTCAGCATGTCACAATGCAACAAAGTCTGCAAAACCCAGTATATTAAAGTGATAAACATTTGATCAGTCTGCACGTCAGGTGGGAGCTCAATATTTAGTGATATTGTTGCAATGGCATTATTGAAAAAGAGCACTGATTGACTGCCCTCTGTCTCGCTAGGTTAGCTTTCACTGGCTAGATTAGTGTTCTGTTAGTAGGTCAGCTTTAACCCCCGTAGCTTTCACTTGGCAAATGGTGATGGATTTCAGCCATTTGATTGCCGAACTTCGAGCTTCTAAATGCCTTACCCAAGTTTAGCTCCGCCCACATTGCACTAAGAGGGTTAAAATTGTGCTGAAATTCACGTAGACATTAAAAAGTCATAAAGTATTCACACTTTTTCGTCACAGATTTTCCTTCCCTGGGACTTTACATTCTCCTCAATAGCAAGCTCCCATCAATGTTATATATGGTTTATTTCCATTACAGTTAACAAATATTCATCTCACTCAGACTCTAACATGAGATGTACTAGTGATGTATCTCGTGTTTACTACATCCAATCAAGAGTTTCATGAAGTTAAATCTGCACATGCGCCCGTGTAACAATAACTGTAACTGATAGTCCTGGATTTTTCCTCCTTTCCCACAAAAGCCATTGGTATCTTGTATGGTGGTTTGTGCTCTTGCTTATCAGTATCACACTGATATCAGAGCTCCACAATCCTCTGTAGTTTCACTGCTCCAAAAGCAAATTCTATATGTCATGACTAGGAGCAAAAAGGTACCACACTGCCATGGACTGTGTGTAGTAATTGAAACTGAAATTGTGGTTTGCTAGTAACGTCGTGGCTATTCCTTGCCTCACTTTACTGCAATTTCAGCTTCAGTTGATCTGGGACAGAACATTCTGGTGTCATGCCTGAGCCTCTGATCTGCCATGACTTAACATGCAAAATTCAAACTCCTTACAGCATTTGTCAGATGCAGTTTATAGTGTTTACTGCAGGTCACATGATCTCAGTGGATGGGGGGAATAAAGAGAGGAAGACATCGTTATAAATGCTTTAGAAATCATGAGTTACACACCACCGTCCCGAGTCATGCTTCATGTGCGTGCTCATTCTCATGCCTACCTGTCTCAACAAGGTGTGGATCTTATATTACATCACATCAGCCATTTGCATACTTGGTATTATGACATCACTGCTCACCTTTCTTATTGTTATTAAACTTGATATAATGCTTATCAAATTATGCTATATAATGGTTACAGAATTTAGCCGGAGAATTTAGACGTTAGCTAAAAGTGATTTGTTAGCTTGACGCCAGTGTTGCTAAGCTACAACATTGCTTATTTAAAGTTGTATGTCAATGCACAGGGGTGAAAGCTCAGTCTAGCAGTGATGTCATGTGATCATTTTTGTGAATGACAACTTGAGCAACAATTGCATAGTGCTTGGAAGGTGACAAAACAATGTACGTGAACTGGATATATTCGAATTGCATACACATCAAACAATATTAAACAAATTACCTTTTTCCGCTGTGTATTTAATAAAGGTATGTTTTGTTACAAATCATATTTTTATTGGAAAATCTTAGCAAGTTTAGAGAAAATAAAACATTGTTCAGAACAAAGAACTTGGTGTATTGAATACACAGACAAAAACGGATTCAAAGTGATGTGTATAGAATTAAAATATACAATATTCAAAAATTCTATTAAGATAATTTTGCCAGCTTTCAAACTCCTTACAACAGAAGCCTTTAATTCAGCAACATCAGGACAAGGGGAAAAGGAGAAGTGTCCAGCAAACCAGCAGTCCTTTACCTTTGGTTACCGTGAATGTAGCAGTACCGTAAATTCCCTGCTCTCCCTTTTCTAGAGGGCAGGACAGAGGGAAGCACCACAGTCACAATCTACACTCTATACTTAAACACAACACAATCTATATGCAGGGATGGGTGATACGGTGAAAATATAATATCACAATATTTCTGGACTGAATTATTTCAAAAGCAGCACAGAATGTATGCATAATGTGAAAACCCCAGAGAAGATTCCCATGGTAGAAATGTTCAGGTGTAATAAAGGTGTAAAAATTCTGTTCCTGTACAGTATGTGAAAGGCTTACATTAGGCTGTGTCCCTGTGTGGTGGGGCTGCGGTCCTCCTTGCGGCTCCAGTCGAAAGGATTCCCGAATGATCGTTTACGCAGCATGGTGCGCACCAAGATCTAAAAACAAGGTCACGTGATCACAAACGCAGACTTACCACATGGCATCATCATTCATACTGTTTAGTTGACCAAAAATCACTCACATGATAATGATCACTAGTGTTAACCCACCCCTAAAGTGTTAATTTTATGTTAATGTTGAATTAACAATAGTGCATCAGTGCAATGTAAGAGCTATATGGCAGAACCTGTCCAAAAATCTTAAAAACACCCTTTACATTTTTTCTATACCAGACTATTCTTTTACCAGGCTCCTGAAATACATGAATTATTACACATATCAGACATAACACCTGATCACTGACACACATCACACATTCACGCAATAATCTAATGTACAGAGCTAGGGTGGGACAGGAAGTAGTGATGCTAGCTAATAGAACCAGATAGATCCTCGGTTCCATCTTGAGCTTGGGTAGTTTTGTGTCTGTGTGGGGTTACTCTGGGTTCACTGGGGTCCTCTGTCTCTACAAGCCCAACAATACCAATAGATATACTGACTTCTCTAATACAGTAATAAAGTAACTGATGTATGTATATGACAGCATCCCATTCTAAAAAAGTGTGTGTATGTTTTCTCACCACTGTTGCCAGACTAGGGATATGTTTCACTGAATTCTCCACCTCCTCCTCTGTCACCTCGATCAGACTGCAGCAGTTGTCATCCTCGGGAGGAAGAGGCTCTGCCCCATGCCGTGTCACCCAAGGGTGAACCTGATTAAACACACACACACACACACACACACACACACGCACACACACAAAATGATACCCTCTTTATGCTGCAACTTTAGAATAAAGTGTGCCAAAACTACGATATGTGGCTCTGTTTTCCAGAAATGAAACAGAGAGATTTCACAGAGGGATAAATAAAATGACTGCATCTATGTTTTAATTGTGCCACTGTGGATGTCAGAAGCAGCAGGTAAATGTTAATGTGTAGCGTCCAGGTCCACTGATACTAACCTTAATCTGTGGCACGGTTATTCGGTTTTCAGGATTTTTATCCAGCATCTTAAAAAGGAGGTCCTTCAAATCATCAGACACATCAGCGCTGTGATGGACACATAAGAACACATGATAGGTTAAAGAACAGAACATCCATGTCAGAGACTGTGACTATGCCCAGCCGGAGCACTGTTATGGTCATGTGATCACGTCTTGTATGAGTTCACCTGTTTCCCATTACTCCTAATGAGGCTTGTTATTTATATCCCTCCTCATGTGTCAATTGTTTGTCGAGTCACTGTTCACAACTTGCGCTATGTTTACCGTTGTGTGCTGTTGCGTTTAGGTTTTGTTTCCATGTTTTATGTCATCTTTTCTTAAAATTTGTCTTAGTTATGCCCTGTAGTTTCTAAGTGTTCTTCTTTTGGTTTATATTTGTTTTCGTCTAATAAATCGTGGTTCGTCTTTATCCCTGCATTTGGGTCTAAATCTACTCCACACCGCTGTCTACATATCAATGTACAGCAGTGTCTGAAAATGATTAATCAACCAGTTAAGTTTTAAACGCTATAGCAATAAAACACTAACAAATATAATGCAATGTAAACACTAACAATATATCAATAATATGTCACTGACTCAAAATAGAAACACAGACAATTTAACAATAACAATCTAGCAATTCTGTAACAATTACAATAACAATATAAAACTGTATCAAAAAGTTTAAGGCTGTAACAAAACACAAACACAGTAACAATATAACAAAAAAGTAATATAACGAAATAACTAAAAGTCAATTATTTATATATTCATTCCTGCTCTTTTTTATTTCATTTTCAGCAATTAGCAGTCAGTGTCATGTGTTTTCCACGATGAGAAACCATGTGATCTTGTTTTGTTTTCCACTGTATTGCTGTTTCCATTCCTGTCCTTTGACTGGATTGCTGAATGTGTTCACCTGTTGTGTGTTAGTCAACGATTTTATATCTCTATATACCATGTTACTATTGTTATATTGTTAGAACTCTTGGATATATCCCCATAAAGTGTATGGTGAGTTTTAGGACTTGCCTCATCATTCTTTACCGCCAAAGAAATTTCCAGATACCTTGCTATTGTTTAAAAATAAGTTTAAAGTTTGAAGATAAGTTTAATGTTTAAGATGAAGAAATAAAAAAGAATACTTTCTGTACACCTGCCTGTTTTATACCATGGCTGAACTTGCTTCTGCTTAGCTGCCACACGTGCGTTATATGAGTCTAAATTAAATTACATCAGTTCTAAATTGAAATCTTTACACTGTAACCATGACAACAATTAGAAATAAACAGGTCAGGTTGGATATTTACCCGTGGCAACTACACTATTAATATAAAAAAGGAACCTCGGTTACAAAGTGTTAAAAAAAAGTAATGAACATCACACAATAGCTACAATCACCACGAAAACATTGTCTGGTGTCAGGAATTTGTTGGACTGTTACTTATACAGGACGGTATTTAAGTATTTGAGTTTGAGTGTGTGTGTGTGTGTGTGTGTGTGTGTGTGTGTGTGTGTGTGTGTGTGTGTGTGTGTGTGTGTGTGTGTAAAAATAAAGAGATGGTCACTCACTGCTCAGGAAGCTCCACAGGCTGAGTTTTGATCTTCTGGTGCAGACTGAGTATGCGCTCGTCCATGAAGGGACACTGCAGGACAAACACTTTATCAGACCTCACACACAGACACTACGTGGTTCACAACATCACACTGCTTTGAATGTCAGTGACATCACTGTGTGTGTGCGTGTGTGTGTGTGTGTGTGTGTGTGTGTGTGTGAGCAGTGATATCAGTCTCACCACACCAAAGACGAAGCAGTACAGCGTGACCCCCATGGCCCAAACATCCAGAGCCTGTAAACAAACACATGGCAAAGTTCATGTTCATCATCATCATCCTCCTTGTTTGTGAGTTTTGAGATCACTAAGATACACTCAATGTTTTAACACTGAATATATTTACAGGAAAACAATAAACAGAAGATATCTGTTTTTAAAGGTCTGCAGGTTGTACGTTTGTTAGAATTAATGTTAACAGAACAAAACGGTCTCACTAATTTTCTCCCAAATTTTCTTTTCATTTTGCAGCATCAGTCAATTGTAATAGGTAATGAAGGATAAGAGAAGATATCTAGCACTAAGGTGTCTAAGCTGAGATGTTCTTTCTCTGACCTTCCCCGAGAAGTTTTTGCGCGTCTCGGAGAGTGTTTCTGGAGCGAGGAATGCCGGTGTTCCCACTGTGCTGGTCAGAAGGGCATCGGCTCCCTCAAACTGGTTGCTGACTCCAAAGTCAGCGATTTTAATGTGTCCATCCTCGCCGACTAATAGGTTCGACGGCTTAATATCACGGTGAATGATCTTCTGATAGTGTACTGCAGAGAAGAAAAGAAAGCATCATCATTTCTTTCAGCATCAAACTCACAGACCGTGAGTCACATGCTGAGATTGTTCAGGTTCATGAACTCACAGTATTCAATTCCCCTGAGAAGGTCCTGGAAATAGAAGCGAGCCTGCTCCTCATTCAGGGCTTTATCAGTGGGGACCTCCATCACAGCGCTGTACACCAAATCAAAACATCATAAATGTGGGACACCATTTATGAAGAATCCATAAGTAATCAACAGAAAAATAAAATAATTTAAATTCTCATTTATTTCCTGGCCATTTATTTACTTCATTTTACTCTAGTTTTATGTCATAGTAACATTATATGTCCATGAAACTTGAGAGAATGTTTCTGTGGTCTGGGTCTACTTTGGCTCACCATAAATTCACCATAATCCATTGCAGCCTTATCCTCTTAATGCTCACTTTTAAGTTGAAAATTTTGTAGATTAGATCTGAAAGTCTATTCTGTTTCATTTCTATCTAAATAAATGATCATAAAAAAATAATTTAAAAATTTTTAGATGCTGTATATGAAATGAATTGAATAATTGCATTCAAACATACTGAAATGGGACTCACCCTCTCTTGACCAGTTCAAATACTGTAAAAAGAATTTAAAAAATCAAGCTCAGTATTGAGTTTATCTCCTCTATGGAAAGCAGTACGAAGCAGGAAGAATGTCAAATATCCCCACATTAATATGACTCCAGTGTGCTGTGTTCTGATTGGCAGAGAGCAAACAAGCCAAGTTTATTTTAAAAACCTGGCCTTAGAATAATATTTAAGGAAAGTAATGAGAATCATCATCATCAACATCTAAAAATAGACATAAGATGAATTTTTGGATATTCCAAATCATCCGTGTCACTTGGAGGCATTTGTGGGCATGACCTGAGTGTGTTTGGTGCTTGGTGTCTGCACATCAAACAGTAAACGTTCAAGGTTCTACTTGCAGCTAAGGAACACCTGTCATTAAATCAGCCTGGGATGTCTTTACACTCAAGAGTGTGTTTTATTACAACATACACCTTTTACTTGGTGTTTTCACATTTTGTACGTTATTACATCACAGTTACATCACTGAAAATTTACCTAAGGTTAATAACCACAGACTGTATGTCATTACTTACCCATGTACAGATGGTCCTCACTTGGGTCATCCAACACCTACACACACACACACACACACACACACACACACACACACAGCAGGGTCAGTACCACACAGATTCCTCTACTGTTTGTCTAGAGAAAACAGATCCCTCCATACTCACACACCTCCACCAGCTTGACCACATTAGGATGGTCGAGTTTCTTGAGAATGGCGATCTCCTGGTACACCCGCTCCAGAGGGCCTTTGGGCTGAGGTGGGCCCTCAGGATCAGAGCGGGCCCCTCGAGGAGGAGGTCTTCCTGTACGAGCGGAAATGTGTATCTGAGATTCAAATTACACCCTGCACAGGTGAAAACACACACACATACACACGCCTATGCATTCACCCCACAGAGCAGCCCATCTGCCATATGGCACACACTTACGTGGGAAACCAGCCTGCCGCATCAAACGCTTCTTGGACAGGACCTTCATCGCCTGTTGGGACACGGACACAGGGAAACGGACAAGACAATCAGAGCAAGGACTCACACTCAGCGATATCCTGTTCATTCAGCATGTATACTCTCCAGCACAAGTGATAGCACATCCCATTTCAAAATGGTGAAACCAGTTCATTATTACACATCATGCGTGTTCAGGTGATAACACTGTAATAAATTCCCAGTTTTTTTTTACTTTCAAGTACTATCTCTGAATTTCTTATATTGTAATATTACAATAAATAAATAAAT